>NC_081552.1:68880454-69146465 GCF_963082655.1 Stomoxys calcitrans | reverse complement strand
TATATATATATATATATATATATATATATATATATATATATATATATATATATATATATATATATATATATATATATTATATATATATATATATATATATATATATATATATATTTATACTACTAGCTGACCAGGGCCCGCTCCGCTGCGAATTCATTTACCTTTTATGGAACAAAAGTTTCATTGCAATATTTATTTTCCACAATTAAAGAGTTTTAAGTGAAATACCATGCTACGAAAATAGTATATCGCTTGACTAATTGTTTAACTATATAAGTGCCTTTATCCGAATCCCATATGATCTTTATTGGTATACGATTTTAATTTTGGATGTTAGACGTACTCCATTCATAAAATACTTTATTTCAGCCCGCTACTCGCATGATATCTGATTTAGGGGTGTTTTCAGGGGTGAAAACACCCTGAAAAAATATCAGCATCGTGCCCTTCATTCAAAAACCATTTATTTAAACCTCATATTGCCATTGGTTTAAGGGAGTTTACACGATGAGGCGTCCCCCAAACACATGACCCAAAATTGGTTATCAAATTCGTTTTCTAATCTTAAATACCACATATTGCCATGGTCGAAAAATGTTTACCCTTTGCGGGATGTTTTGGGGAAGGGGTGATGCCCTAAATACTTGGCCCTAAATTTGGATATCAAATTCGTATTCTACTCCCAAATACTTTTATTTGAGCCCCATTTTGCGATGGTCACTAAAAAATTGGTGCTTGGGGGTTATTATGGGAAAGGGGTTGACCGCCAGAAAATTTGTCCCGAAAGTGGGTATCAATTCTTGTTCTACCCCATATTGCCATTGGCCTCAAAATTGGATATCAAATTCGTTTTCAAATTTCATTTAAACTTCCCCTTTTAAACGTCCCCTAGACAGTTGGTCACTAATGTTGATATCAGATACGTGGTCTACTCCCAAATACCTTCAATTTGAGCCCCATATTTCCATAGTCTGCAAACGCGACCGTCTTGGGAGGATGGGCAGCCACTCAGTGAGTTGGCCTTGAAAATATATATCGGATTCGTGTTACACTCTAAATACCCTTTTATTTGAGACTCATATTGCAGAAGTCAGCAAATAATTACTATTTGGGTGGTGTTGTGGGGGTGGGGTGGCCCCATACACACTTTTCCCAAATATTGATATCAGATTCGTGCTTTACTCCCAAAGACCTTTCATTTGAGGCCCATGTGGCTATGGTCGTAAATTTGTCACCTTTGGGGGAGGTTTTTGGGGAGAGGCGGCCCTCCAAACACTTGGTCCCATATTTGGATATCAGATTCTAATTCTACACTCAAATACCGTTTATTTAAGCCCCATATCCCCATGGTCAGTAAATAAGTCCTGTTTGGGGGTGTTTTGGGGAAAGGGTGGACCCCAAGAAACGTGGTCCCACATTTGGATATCATATTCGTATTCTACTCACAAATACCTTTCATTTGAGTCCCATATTGCATTGATCGGTAAATATGTCCGATTTAGGAGTGTTTTGGGGGTTGGGTGGTGTTTTGGGGGTTGGTGGTGTTTTGGGGGTTGGGTGGTGTTTTGGGAGTGGGGTGGCCCCATAGATATTTTTCCCGAATATTGATATCAGATTTGTGCTTTACTCCCAAAGACCTTTAATTTGAGCCCCATATGGCTATGTGTGTAAATGTGTCCCCTTTGGGGGAGGTTTTTGGGGAGAGGCGGCCCCCCAGACACTTGGTCTCATATTTGGATATCAGATTTTAATTCTACACTCAAATACCTTTTATTTTAGCCCCATATTCCAATGGTCAGTAAATAAGTCCTTTTTGGGGGTGTTTTGGGGAAGTGGTGGACCCTCAGAAACGTGGTCCCACATTTGGATATCAGATTCGTATTCTACTCGCAAATACCTTTCATTTGAGTGCCATGTTGCCATGGTCGTTAAATGTCCGATTAAGGGGTGTTTTGGGGTTTGAGGTGGTCCCCCTAGCACTTGGTTCGACTATTGGCTATCAGATACGTTTTCTTATCCTAAATACCTTTAATTTGAGTCCCATATTGTCGTGATTGGTCTAAATATTTGTTTGGTAGGTTTTAGGGTGGTGCAGCCCCGCTAGGCACCCCATCCGAAATTTGGATACCAAATTTTTATATTTAGGGTACTATATGAGAGCACACAAAATTTCGCTTAAATCGCACCACCCATCTCCGAGATCTGGCATTTCTGAAAATTAGGGTAAGGGGGAGGGTCCGCCCCCTCTTCAGATATCAAAAAAAGTAGTACTCTATTTTCACCACGGTGTCATTATGCACCATTTGTGAAAATTTCAAGAAAATCGGTTCAGCCGTTTCTGAGTCTATAAGGAACACACAAACATACAAACAAACAATCAAACAAACCTACAAACAAACACAAATTGATTTTTATATATAAGAAGAGGCTATGGGGCCTTATACCAATATTTCGATGTGATCCCAACGAAATGACGTAATTAGTAAACCTCCATCCTATGGTGGAGGGTGTATAAATTAACTTATTAAACTATTGGGTTGCCCAAAAAGTAATTGTCGGTAATATAGTAGCAATATAGTCGGTGTTGACAAATTTTTTCAACTGTAATTGCATTCTTTCTTCTGTCAGTTATCAGCTGTTACATTTAGCTTGCTTTAGAAAAAAAGTGCGCGAAATTTTGTTTACATTTGTTTGTTTGGCGTCAATTTTAATATGGGTACCACATGTATTGAAAGAAATTCATTCAACAAACCGAATCAACGCTTGTGATGTGCACCTTAAATGCAATGAATTCGATCCGTTTTTAAAACGAATCATAACTGGAGATGAAAAATGGATTGTTTACAACAACGTTAGTCGAAAACGATCATGGTCCAAGCATGGTGAACCAGCTCAAATCACTTCAAAGGCTGATATCCACCAAAAGAAGGTTATGCTGTCTGTTTGGTGAGATTGGAAGGGTGTGGTATATTTTGAGCTGCTTCCAAGGAACCAAACGATTAATTCGGATGTTTACTGTCAACAATTGGACAAATTGAATACAGCCATCAAGGAGAAGCGACAGAATTGGTCAATCGTAAAGGTGTCATATTCCACCAGGACAACGCTAGACCGCACACATCTTTGGTCACT
Source organism: Stomoxys calcitrans (assembly GCF_963082655.1). Lineage (NCBI taxonomy): Eukaryota > Metazoa > Arthropoda > Insecta > Diptera > Muscidae > Stomoxys > Stomoxys calcitrans. The sequence goes on along the minus strand of NC_081552.1, from coordinate 69,143,333 downwards.
CGCCAAAAACTGAGTGAGCTTGGCTGGGAACTTTTGATGCATCCACCATATAGCCCTGACCTAGCACCATCAGACTACCATTTATTTCGATCTTTGCAGAACTCCTTAAATGGTAAAGCTTTCGGCAATGATGAGGCTATAAAATCGCACGTGGTTAAGTTTTTTGCAGATAAAGGCCAGAAGTTCTATAAGCGTCGAATACTAAATTTGCCAGTTCATTCTAAGATTTATTAAAAATGCATTTACTTTCTTCAAAAAAATCCGCAATTACTTTTTGGGCAACCCAATAATTAAAATGATTTTTATGCTAAGAACTTTGAAAGATCAATTGTATAGAAACAATGAATTATAGTATAGAAGAGCATAATTTTATTCTTCATACCAAACTTCTGTCAAGACGGCATAAATTAAAGCTTCTATGAACCGAACGAAATTAATCAGATACTGCTTCATATACCAAGTTATAGACTGAATTGGATCATTCATGGCGTAGTTGTTGGAAGTGTGAACCGTACTTGACACAGTTTTTGGAACTCATATCAGAACACTATGTGCAAAATTTTAGCTTAATCGGATAAAAAATGTGGTCTGCAGAGGTTAAATGTGTCAAATCGGAAGATTGGTTTATATGGGAACTATATCATGTTATAAATCGATTTGGATCGTACTCACATCAGAACACTATGTGCAAAATTTGAGCAAAATTGGACAAAAACTACGGCTTTCATATCTAATCCGAACCGATATGGCTCATTTGCAATCCCCAACGACCTACATTAAAAATTTCAAGCGGCCAGCTTTACTCGTTCGAGCGGTATCGTGATTTCGACAGAGGAACGGACGGACAGACATTGTACACTTTATATTACGAATATTACCAGATGTGATGTTACAAACGGAATGACTAGATTGATTTACCCCCATCCTATGGTGGTGGGTATAATAAGTACAGACAGATTTAAGTGTTTGCGTTAAAGCTATGCAAATTATTCCGTAAGCAGAGCATCGTTCCATGCTTAACTTTGTCTTACAACTAAATTTGCCATAAACATTCCATTAACAGGGACAGGGTATACTTCTTTCATATGAATGAGTGCAGTCTGATTAAGCTCAATGATAAGGAGCCTCCTTTTTATACCCTCCACCATAGGATGGGGGGTATACTAATTTCGTCATTCTGTTTGTAACTACTCGAAATATTCGTCTGAGACCCCATATAGTATATATATTCTTGATCGTCGCGACATTTTATGTCGATCTAGCAATGTCCGTCCGTCTGTCCGTCTGTCTGTCGAAAGCACGCTAACTTCCGAAGGAGTAAAGCTAACCGCTTGAAATTTTGCACAAATACTTCTTATTAGTGTAGGTCGGTTGGGATTGTAAATGGGCCATATCGGTCCATGTTTTGATATAGCTGCCATATAAACCGATCTTGGGTCTTGAATTTTTGAGCCTCTAGAGTGCGCAATTCTTATCCGATTGGAATGAAATTTTGCACGACGTGTTTTGTTATGATATCCAACAACGGTGCCAAGTATGGTTCAAATCGGTCCATAGTCTGATTTCTTGAGCCTCTAGAGGCGCAAGGCCGATTTGCCACGATGGATTCTCTCATGACCATCAACATACGTGTTTATTATGGTCTGAATCGGTCTATAGACCGATACAGCTCCCATTTAAATCGATATCTCTATTTTACTTCTTGGGCCCCCAAAGGGGGCAATTCTTATTCGAATTGGCTGACATTTTACACAGGTCTCCAACATATAATTTAATTGTAGTCTAAACCGGATCATATCTTGATATCGCTCTAATAGTAGAGCAAATCTTTTCTTATATCATTTTTTGCCTAATAAGATATGCCGGGAAAAGAACTCGACAAATGCGCTCCATTGTGGAAGGTATATAAGATTCGGCCCGGCCGAACTTATCACGCTTTTACTTGTTTTATGCTGATTCCGAACGACGTTCGCACCAGTTGTTAGAGAAGTTTGAACATGGCAGGATACCTCACGAATGCAACCACGGCTTGAAATTTTTATCTTATCTTCTCGCTTGTATCAATAAAATGGAAATGCAATTGCTCTTTCGCCTTGGTAGCTGCTACTCTTCTTTGGTCTAAGATACTTCTGAATAACAGTGACTTTTTAAACCATTATAATTTATAGCATTAGCAAGCAGTTCTCTTGTATTGTGGCAGTACCTGACAAATTTTAAATTATTTTTATTGACACTTATTTACTTTTACTTACATTAAATTGAAATTAAAAGCTACAAATTACGCATATTATTAACTAACTGATTACCTTGATTAGGAAAGCAGAAAACATAAAACGATTAGATTTATTGAATTAATAGTCCAATTCCCAAAAATTGGTCAAAACAAATGCTTTAAAAATAAACTTGAGGATTTCACACTTTTTGCTGAGTTATTGGGACACCGAAGACAGGGGGCGCACACTCGATGAATTATTGAACCCCTTGAAGGGGAATTACTTGATTGCTCGTAGTTGCTAATATGATTAAAATTATGACCGTAATTTTAAAAATATTAGCAACTATAAGCAATCACATAATTCCCCTATAAGGGGTACAATAATTCATCAAGTGCATGCCCCCTGTCTTCAGTGTCACAAGAATTAAATCGGTATAGCGCAGGGATTTTATTTTTTTGTGAAATCATAAAACCACCTACTTAAATGCATTTGTATTCTACATGTACACATGTATGTGTATCTAAAATCTATTTTTATTGACAAGGTGACACATTTCAAATGTATTTGCACAAAGAACCCATCCTTATCACACTGTCAAATTTTAACTTGAAACTTCAACAGTTGATAATAACATTAAAATATTTACCTTCTGTCGTATGGTAAGGTGCGACATTTTAGGTATTATTGTTGATGGGGAAATCTTTGAATTCAATTAATCAATTGCTTATGTTGATATCATTAAGAGACTTCATTCATGTATTTGTATTTTTTGTAGAGACGTTCGTTGCCCAAATGTACGCAATGATATTAACTAATTTTGTTAAAAGTGAAATCAGTGCCGTACCTTATTTTAGGGGAAGTTGCAACGAATAAAAATAACCTAGACGGCCGTTAAGGTTTTACCTTGTTAAACTTGTTTAAAGTAGGGAAAAACAGCGGATTTGTTTTGTAAATACCACGTGTAGGTTAGGTTAGATAAGAATGCCAGTCCTTCTTAGACTCGATTAGGTAATATTTAAGTTCATTGTGATACCGACAGACCAAGGCCTCTGGTGGAAATTAAACCCACGACCCCCGTGTTGACAATCCGTGCACGCTACCAACTGGGCTACCGGGGCCTTTTAACCTGTGTAAGCTACAGGGTTATTTTTTAGCTATTATCTTTTTAGCAACACTGGTTTAAACAGCTCACGCACGTTTCGTGTTTTGTTTACTGTCAAACATTTTCAGTTTGGTCTATATGAATTGTCTTACACAAGAACAACGCTTGCAAATTATTGAATTGTAAAGGGTGATTTTTTTGAGGTTAGGATTTTCATGCATTAGTATTTGACAGATCACGTGGGATTTCAGACATGGTGTCAAAGAGAAAGATGCTCAGTATGCTTTGACATTTCATCATGAATAGACTTATTAACGAGCAACGCTTGCTTACACAAGAACAACGCTTGCAAATTATTGAATTGTAAAGGGTGATTTTTTTGAGGTTAGGATTTTCATGCATTAGTATTTGACAGATCACGTGGGATTTCAGACATGGTGTCAAAGAGAAAGATGCTCAGTATGCTTTGACATTTCATCATGAATAGACTTACTAACGAGCAACGCTTGCAAATCATTGAATTTTATTACCAAAATCAGTGTTCGGTTCGAAATGTGTTCATTCACCGTAACGATTTGAGCGATTTGCAGTACTCAGAGGATAATTCAGATGATACATCTCAGTTTATTTATGCATTCGAGAATTGCATAAAGAGTTCCACCACCGAAGTAATACAACGATTTCGAATTAAGGACCAAATTTACCTGTGAATAAACAATAACCGTAAATAAATATCTTATTGGTTTAAAAACGATACTTTTACAAAATGGAGGAGAAATAGGAATTGGGGATCTTAAAGTCGACTTTCAACTAATCGAAAAGTCGAAGTCGACTTATACTGTTTAAAAAGTCGAATAATCGACTTTGAAGTCGTAGTTGAAAAGTCAAAAAAATTCAAAAGTCGAAAAAAAGAAAAGAAAAGATTTGCTCTGCTATTAGAGAGATATCAAGATATGGTCCGGTTTGGACCACAATTAAATTATATGTTGGAGACCTGTTTAAAATGTCAGCCAATTCGAATAAGAATTGCGCCCTTTGTGGGCTCAAGAAGTAAAATAGAGAGATCGATTTATATGGGAGCTGTATCGGGCTATAGACCGATTCTGACCATAATAAACGTATGTTGATGGTCATGAGAGATTCCGTCGTACAAAATTTCAGGCAAATCGGATAATAATTGCTACCTCTAGAGGCTCAAGAAGTCAAAATCCCAGATCGGTTTATATGACAGCTATATCAGGTTATGAACCGATTTGAACCATACTTGACACAGTTAATGGATACCATAACAAAACACGTCGTGCAAAATTGCATTCCAATCGGATAATAATTGCGACCTCTAGAGGCTCAAGAAGTCAAGACCCAAGATCGGTTTATATGGCAGCTATATCAAAACATGGACCGATATGGCCCATTTACAATACCAACCGACCTACACTAATAAGAAGTATTTGTGTAAAATTTCAAGCGGCTAGCTTTACTCCTTCGGAAGTTAGCGTGCTTTCGACAGACAGACGGACGGAAAGACGGACGGACATGGCTAGATCGACATAAAATGTCGCGACGACGCGGACCCTTCCGCTTATCCTAATTTTCAGAAACACCAGATCTCGGAGATGGGTGGTGCGATTCAAGCGAAATTTTGTGTGTCCACATATTGTACCCTAAAAATAAAAATTTGGTATCCAAATTTCGGATAGGGTACCTAGCGGGGCTGCGCCACCCTAAAACCTACCAAACAAATATTAAGACCAATCACGACAATATGTGACTCAAATTAAAGGTATTTAGGATAAGAAAACGTATCTGATATCCAATTGTGGGACCAAGTGTTAGGGGGACCACCCCAACCCCCAAAACACCCCTAAATCGGACATATTTACCGACCATGACAATATGGGACTCAAATGAAAGGTATTTGCGAGTAGAATACGAATCTGATATCCAAATGTGGGACCACGTTTCTGGGGGTCCACCCCTTCCCCAAAACACCCCCCAAACTGGACTTATTTACTGACTATGGGAATATGGGGCTTAAATAAAAGGTATTTGAATGTACAATATAATACGAATCTGATATCCAAAGCGGACCAAGTGTTTGGGGGCCCGCCTCTCACCAAAAGCATCCCCCAAAGGGGACAAATTTACGACCATAGCAATATGGGGCTCAAATGAAAAGTCTTCGGGAGTAAAGCACGAATTTGATATTCGCGAAAAGTGTCACCGAAATAGGAAGTATTTTCTGACTATTGCAATATGAGGCTCAAATAAGAGGGCTTTTTAGAGTAGAATACGAATCCGATATATATTTTCAAGGCCAACTTACTGAGTGGCCGTCCATCCCCCAAAACACCCCCCAAGCCGGTCATGTTTTGCTGACTATGGAAATATGGGGCTCAAAAAAAAGGTATTTGCGAGTAGACCACGTATAAGGGACCAACTATTTAGGGGACGTCCCACCACCATAACAACCCCCAAATAGGACGTATTTGCTCACCAAGACAATTTGGGTCTTAAAGAGAGTGGAACTAAATATTTATAGTTTTTAAGGTCAATACCCAAAACCGGACATATTTGCTGATTTTTGCAATAAGGAGTTTAAATGAGACTAGAAAACGAATTAGATATCCAATTTTGAGGCCAATGCCAATATGGGGTTCAAATATATGATATATAGATATATGAGAATAGAGCATGTTGCTGATATATTTTCCGGGCTTTGTGTTTGGGGGACCAAACTAATTCCCAAAACACTCCTAAATCGGGCATATTTACCGACCATGTCAATGTGGAGCTTAAATGAAAGGTATTGGAGGGTAGAGCAAGAACTGATACCCACTTTCGGAACCAATTTTCTAGGGGTCTACCCCTTTCCAAAAATACCCCACAAACAGCAATTTTTTACTGACCATCGCAATATGGGGCTCAAATAAAGGTATTCGGGAGTAGAATACGAATTTGATATCCGAATGTAGGACCATATATTTGGGGCATCACCCCTTCCCCAAAACACCCCCAAGGGTAACAATTTTTCGACCATACCAATATGTGGCTCAAATGCAATATATTTGAGATTAGAAAACGAATTTCATAACCTATTTTGGAGCCATGTGTTTGGGGGACGCCTCATCCTGTAAATTCCTCTTAAGCCAATGGCAATATGGGGTTTAAATAAATGGAATTTGAAAGAAGAGCACGATGCTGATATATTTTCAGGACCACCTCACCCCAGAAAACACCCCTAAATCAAATACCATGAGAATATTAGGCTGAAATAAAGTATTTTAAGAATGGAGTACACCTTACATTCAAACTTAAATTCGTATACCAATAAAAATCATATGGATTTCAGATAAAGGCACTTATATTGTTAAACTATTAGTCAAGCGATATACTATTTTCGTAGCATGGTATTTCACTAAAAGCTCTTTCATTGTCAAAAATAAATATTTCAAAGAAACTTTTGTTCATATAAAGTAAAAGAAGGCGCAGCGGAGCGGGCCCGGGTCAGCTAGTATGGCATAAAAATCAAAACCAAGTAATGGGGGGTTATCCCATCTCCAAAATGGGCATATTAGCCGAACCAGGCTATATGGGACTCAACTGAAAGATTGTTAGCAGTGGGAAACGAATGCTTTTACTTCTAAAATTACCTCAAACAGATTGTTTGACCCATAATGTCAATATGGGACTCAAATGAATGTATTTGAGAGTAGAAAACGAATCAGATATTCAATTTAGGTGTCAAGTGTTTTTGGGTCCCAAACACCCACAAATCGTGCATATCTACCACGATTGACAATATTTGGGAGTAGAACTCGAATTTGATATTCATATTTGAGACGATCAAATTTCGGCAATATCGGACAATAAATGCGTCTTTTATGGGCCCAAAACATTAAATCGAGAGATCGGTCTATATGGCAGCATTGTACAAATCTGGACCGATCTGATTGAAATTGAAGAAGGATATCGAAGGGCCTAACACAACTCAATGTCCTAAATTCCGGCGACACCGGACAATAAATGCGTTTTTTATGGGCTCAAAACTTAAAACCGAAATATCGGTATATATGGCAGCTATATCCAAATCTGGACCGATCTGTGGCATAATGCAGAAGTACGTCAAGGTGCTTAACCTAACTCACTGTCCCAATCTTCGGCGACATCGGACAATAAATGCGCCTTTAATGGGCCTAAGACCATAAATCGGCGGATCGGTCTATATGGCAGCTATAACCAACTCTGGACCGATCTGAGCCAAATTCACGAAGGATGTCGAAGGGCATAAGACAACTCACAGTCCCAAATTTCAGCGAAATCGGACAATAAATGTGGCTTTCATGGGCCTAAGACCTCAAATTGGAGGATCGGTCTATATGGCAGCTGTATCCAAATCTGGACCGATCTGAGCCAAATTCACGAAGGATGTCGAAGGGCATAAGACAACTCACTGTCCAAAATTTCAGCAAAATCGGATAATAAATGTGGATTTTATGGGCCTTAGACCCTAAATCGGAGGATCGGTCAATATGGCAGCTATATCCCAATCTGGACCGATCTCAGCCAAATAGACAAAGGATGTCGAAGGGCCCAATCAAACTCACTGTCCCAAATTTCAGCAAAATTGGATAATAAATGTGGCTTTTATGGGCCTTAGACCCTAAATCGAAGGATCGGTCTATATGGCAGCTATATCCAAATCTAGGCCGATCTGAGCCAAATTGACGAACGATGTCGAAGTGCCTAACACAACTCACTGTCCCAAATTTCAGCAAAATCGGATAATAAATGTGGCTTTTATGGGCCTAAGACCCTAATCGGCCGATCGGTCTATATGGGGGCTATATCAAGATATAGTCCGATATAGCCCATCTTCGAAATTAACCTGCTTATGGACAAAAAAAAGAATCTGTGCAAAATTTCAGCTCAATATCTCTATTTTTAACGACTGTAGCGTGATTTCAACAGACAGACGGACAGACGGACGGACATGTCTAGATTGTTTTAGATTTTTACCCTGATCAAGAATATAAATACTTTATAGGGTCGGAAATGGATATTTCGATGTGTTGCAAACGGAATGACAAAGTGAATATACCCCCATCCTTCGGTGGTGGGTATAAAAAAGACCATGATTTGCGGTTCTGCACCTGGAATTTCGCACCTTTATAGAGAAGGTGCAGTACACGCGCTGGCGGATGTATTAGAGAAGTACAAGGCAGATAATACTGCCTTACATAAAGTGCGATGGACTGTGGATGGCGTCACTGTAACACCGAACGGTAAAGAACTATACTATAGCTGCCATAACACGAGGCATGAATTTCGCTGTGGATTTGTGGTAAGTCGGAGGGTGAAACACCTTGTCTCCAGCCTTATTTGTGCCCTTGCCCCGACGGAAGACAAAGACGAGCAGACCAAAGATATTTTCTACGAGCGCCTAGAGAGAGAATATGACCGCCGCTCCGCCCATGATATTAAAATCGTTCTGGGAGATTTTAATACGAAGATAGGGAAGGAAGACATTTTTGGAAAGTTTAGCATCCACGAGATAACGTCCAGTAATGGGTTGAGGCTAATAGATTTCGCCACGACAAAACACATGGCAGTTAGTAGCACCAGATTTCAACACAAAAATATTTACAAAGCCAAAGCTGTTACCCGAAAAAAACACGTTGTGATAAATGGAAGGCATTTATCCAGCGATCGATCCGTGGAGCGTTGCAGCAAAGGTTCGCACCCGTTTGACCATGGCGAGGAAAGTACGATCTGACACTCCACTCGACAGACCCAACTGCTTGACGAAAGCACTCCTTGTTCCGATGATATAATGGCGCAGTGGCAAACTATTGTCCACTCCATGGAAAATGCCGCGAAATCCGTACTTGGATACCGGAAGCCTCCTCCAAGAAACCCATGGTACGACAAAGAGTGTCGAGATGCTACTGAAGCCAAGAATGCGGCATATAGAGCAACCCTGCAATCAGTAGCAACACCCCAGATGAAAGAGAGGTATCGGGAGAAAAGGAGAGAGGAGAAACGTCTATTCCGCATAAAGGAAAAACGTGAGTGTGAGTGAATTGAGATGTACATGAGTCAGAATGGAGTCCGGAAATTCTACCAAAGAATTAAACATCAAACCGATGGCTTTGGTGCAGGGACATCCTCCTGCAGAGACAAAGAAGGAAATCTGGTAACTGACATAGATAGCATGCTGAGGATATGGAAAGAACATTTTATCCAACTGCTAGTGTCCGACGTTGACGGCGAAGAGGATACCTCAGGCAGTTCTTGAGGTATTTGAGAGAAAGATTTTTCGTAAAATATATGGACCAGTTTGCGTTTATGAATAATATAGGCGACATATGAACCACGAGCTGTGTGACGACGATAGCATAGTTGCACGCATCAAATTCAATGGCTGCGTTGGCTAGGTCATGTTGTCAGAATGGATGAAGAAGCTCCAGCAAAGAAGTCTTTTGAAAGTAAACTCGGTGCTACACGCAAACCGGAAGAACAAAAGCCCGATGAGAAGATCAAGTGGTGGGAGACACCATCTATATATATAAAAATGAATTTGTGTTTGTTTGTGGGTTTGGAAATTTGTTTGTTCCGTATAGACTCAAAAACGGCTGAACTGATTTCTTCCAAATTTTCACAGATTGTGGGGAGTGATATCGGAAGGGCGGCGGATCCTCTCCCTTACCCTAAATGTACGACCCCAAAATAAAAGAGAACCGATCGGGACAATATGGGAATCAAATGAAAGGTATTAGACTACGAGTTTCATATTAAAAATTGGATTCAAGTAACTGGGGGGCCGCCCCGACCCCAAAACTCCTCAAAATAGGTTTATTGGACGATAATCACAATATGGGACTCGAATGAAAGATATTCGGGAGTAGATTACGAAAATGGTCAGGAAGGAGGAAAAGGCTTTTTAGTATTTTTGATATTGGAAGGTGGCGGACCCTCCACCGTTACCCCAAAAACACCATTTAATATCAAAAGTGGACCGATAAGGACAATATGGGTATCAAATGAAAGTTATTGGGGAGTAGAATACGATTATGGTATTAAAAATTTGGATGAAGTATGCGAGGGATCGTCCAACCCCGAAAACTTCCCCAAAACAAACATATTGGACGTAAATATCAATATGGCACTCAAATGAAAGGTATTCGGGACTAGAGTATGAATATGACAAAAAAATGAGGTCCAAGTAATTGGGGGTCTCCCCACCCTCAAATGGTAATATATTTCGATCCTACCTAAATGAGCCTCAAATAAAAGGTATTTGGTAACAAAATACGAATATGCCAGCTTTAACCCCCCATTAAAACAATGGGGGATCAAGTGATAGATATTTTTAAGTGGAGTGCGTCATTAAAATTTGTGCTCAAGTGGCAGATTGACAGATAGGCACCCCCACCAAACGGCTGTATACACCAATTATGACAATATGGGATTAATTTCAGAGTATAAGGTTGTGGACTGCGAATATGATATCTTTATTCTGCTCATATATCTAGCGGACCACCACTCCTCAAAACAGTTGATCAATTATAATGGCCTTTCAGGACACTGCCGACATACCCCCAAAGTTATGACGTTCAGTGTGATATGAGCAGTTGCAAATCTTAAAGTCAAGTGGCAGCCATTTTTAGATCATCGACAAGGAGCCCTCTTTTTCTAGAAAAGTCCAATCAACGCGCTGCTGGGCAACACTTTCATGTTCAACAGTTTTACTTGGATTAATTGCTAAGAACTGTCGCCACCGCACCTAATACAAAGACCAGCAAATTAGTTATTTACCTCTGAGAATCGTTAAATATGGAAATTTGATTTGATTTAAAAAAGACTAGATTTATGACCATTCAACAGGTAGCCATATGTTCAAAAAAGCTCTAACAGTTGGGAGGAATATCAAATTCGCAGTCTTTTATATTCGATTGCGCAAGGATCCGGGCCGACATGGAACGGAGAACTTGTTAGTTATTTTGGGTATTAAAGTCTAAACCTTTTCCTTATCGATGGCAGCACTAACATTTAAATAAGCGTCATCTATTCTGTTTGTAAATGAATCAACTGAATGGAGACGCCAGAGAGAGGGCAATGTGGTTAAAATTGATCATGCAGCATTTATCTGTGTTATGGCAACCTTTCGGTCCGTAAAATAAAGAAAAGTAATGTACAGGCATTTCGTTGCGGTTGTTTGCTGTATTATTTTTTAAATTTCCCACCCTAAGACGGGCCTTAACAATAGGTGTTTCAGGTAGTTTAAGTCGTTATCTTTGCCATAGATACAAATTTATTTAGTAGAGTGCGAATATCCAAGATTGTATTAAACTGTAAGAGGGGAAGGCTCAACGAACCGACACAGAATCAGAGCTATTGGAGAGTAGGTTACGGTAAAGAGGTGAAATTTGTCTACTTCTTGAAAGCGATAGCTCAGTGGAGCGGGTTTGATTGAAAATGTAGCTCCTTTTATATAGTCGAGCCCAAGTAGCGTGCCGATAAGCACATATTATTTTTCGTTTTGTCACTCGATTCGTTAGGCAAGTCATTGAAAACAGCTGATTTCATAAAGAGAAAATAACTGTTTTCAATGACTTAGCGAACGAATCGAGTGACAACAAGTAAAAGTGTGAAAAGTTCGTCCGAGCCGAATCTTACATTCCCATACCATTGATCTCATTTACCATTTTTTGACCGATATCTTTGTATAGGCAAACAAAGGATAATAGATAAAAATTTCAAAGGTATTGGAGCTATTTCAGGTTATCAACCAATTCGGACCATGCTTGGTTTGGCTGTTGGAGACCATAGTAGATGTCATTGTGCAAAATGTCAGCCAAAATTGAATAATAATTGAGCCCTAAAGTGGCTTAAGAATTAAAATCGGGAGATCGATTCATATGGGAGATATATCAGGTTATGGACCCATTCAGACCATATTTGGCACGTATGTTAAGCAAAATCGCATAAGAATTGCTCAAAGAGTCAAATTAGGAGATCGGTTTATATGAGAGCTATATCAAGTTTAAAACCGGTTTGAACCATACTTAGCACAGATGTTCAAAGTCATAACAAACAACAACAAATATCTTATACAAAATTTGAGACAAATCGGATACGAATTGAGGCGTTTAGGGGCTCAAGAGGTCAAGATCCAAAATCGGTTTATATGGCAGCTATATCAAAACATAGACCAATATGACCCATTTAAAATCCCAACTGACCTGCACTAATAGGAAGTATTTGTGCAAAATTTCATGCGCCTAGCTTTATCCCTTCGAAAGTTAGAGTGCTTTCGACAGATGGACGGACCGATATAGCTAAATCGACTTAGTAATGTCAAGACGATCAAAAATATACATATATATTTTGTTGGGTCTCAGGTGAATATTTTGATGCTTTACAAACGGAATGACGAAATTAGATTATGATGGAGGGTATAAAATAACAAATTTAGTGGTCTAGGCCTTAAGTTTTTGTACTGAAGTCTTAAATGGATAAAGATTATTGTCGCAACTATTATTGAAGGATTATCCAGAGCTGAGAATTTTTTCTGATATTTATGCCATAGGTAAGCCGAAGATACTTACCCCTGCGCAAGGGTGACATTAGATAGGCCGACATAAGTGGAAATTCGATTGAATTCAAAAATGGACAAAATGATCACAATGTGATGGGAATTAACAGCGAACATCACCAACAACAAATTCAGCGCCATCTTTTGGGAGATAGAAACCCGATCAAAGAAAAACAGCGTGAGAGGTACAGTAGAGATTGTTCAAAATTGATCATATGCTTTTCACTACTGATTTGACAAGTTGTCTGTCCTTCGAATAAATAAAACAAGTAAAAGCGTGCTAAGTTCGGCCGGGCCGAATCTTATATACCCTCCACCATGGATCGCATTTGTCGAGTTATTTTCCCGGCATCTCTTCTTAGGCAAAAAAGGATATAAGAAAAGAGTTGCTCTGTTATTAAAACGATATCAAGATATGGTCCGGTTCGGACCACAATTAAATTATATGTTGGAGACCTGTGTGAAATTTCAGCCAATTCGAATAAGAATTGCGCCCATTGGGGCTCACGAAGTAAAATAGAGAGAACGATTTATATGGGATCTGTATCGGGCTATAGACCGATTCAGACCATAATAAACACGTTTGTTGATGGTCATGAGAGGATCCATCGTACAAAATTTCAGGCATATGGGATAAGAATTGCGCACTCTAGAGGCTCAAGAAGTGAAGACCCAAGATCGGTTTATATGACAGCTATATCAGGTTATGGACTGATTTGAACCATACTTGGCACAGTTGTTGGATATCATAACAAAACACGTCGTGCAAAATTTCATAATGATCGGATAAGAATTGCGCACGCTAGAGGCTCAAGAAGTCACGACCCAAGATCGGTTTATATGGCAGCTATATCAAAACATGGACCGATATGGCCCATTTACAATACCAACCGACCTACACTAATAAGAAGTATTTGTGCAAAATTTCAAGCGGCTAGCTTTACTCCTTCGGAAGTTAGCGTGCTTTCGACAGACAGACGGACGGACAGACGGACGGACATGGCTAGATCGACATAAAATGTCGCGACGATCAAGAATATATATACTTTATGGGGTCTCAGACGAATATTTCGAGTAGTTACAAACAGAATGACGAAATTAGTATACCCCCCATCTTATGGTGGAGGGTATAATAAAGGAACTAACCTTTGACTGTTTTCGGTATTATTTGTTTAACCATCCTACCCTGGGACAAGCTTCCACAACAGTTTAAAAGTTCTATAAAAACATGGCCACAAAATATATACGTAACTTAGTGAATGCAAAGAAGAGTAATTGAAAAGAAAGTTATAATTCATATAGTGTAAAAGGAAGCGCAGCGAAGCGGGCCGGGTTCAGCTAGTCTTATATATAAAATTCAATTTGTGTTTGTGTGTTTGTATGTTTGTTTATTTGTATGTTTGTTTGTTTGTATGTTTGTTTGTTTGCATGTTTGTTTGTATGTCTGTCGGTTTGTTTGTTTGTTCCGTATGGACTCAAAAACAGCGATTACCTTGAAATTTTAACAGATTGTGTAGGTTGGTCTGGAAGGAAACATGGGCTATACACGTTTTTGATATTGGGAGGGAGGCGGACCCTTCCCCTTACCCCAGAAGTACTACCCAAAAATAAAAGTTCACCGATCGGGACAATATGGGATTCAAATTAAAGGCATTCAAGAGTAGAGTACGAATTTCTTAATAAAAGTTGGGTCCAAGTACCTGGGGTGCCGCCCCCGCCCCAAAACCCCTTAAAATAGACGATCATGACAATATGGAACTCAAATGAAAGGTATTCGGGAGTAGATTACGAATATGGTCAGGAAGTTGGAATAAACTTTATAATTTATTCATAACGGAAGGGTCGGAACCTCGGATAATGTGCAAGTTGGCCTGGAAAGATTCATAGGCTATATAATTTTTCGGTATCGAAAGGGGGACGGACCCCCTCACACAGCCAAAAATCAAAAGTGAACCGATCGGAACAATATAGGTATCAAATTAAAGGTATTGGAGAGTAGAATACGAATATGGTATTTAAATTTGAGTCTAAGTACCCATCGGGCCGCCCCAACCCCAAAACTCCCCCAAACAGACATATTGGACGTTCATTTCAATATGAGGCTCAAATGAAAGGTATTCGAGAGTGGATATCGAATTTGGCATACAAAATCGATATTTGGCATACGATAATCGATGAAATCGATCGAAGTATAGGCGGTCACGCCACCCTTCAAAAACGCCATTAAACCCATTATGACTATGTGATACTTGGCTGAACCGATTTTCTTAAAATTTTAATTGATTGTGTACGTTTGTCTGGAAGGAAACATAGGTTATACAATTTTTAGATATCGGGTGGAGTTTTCCGTTATAACTCTTTACAACTGAGCCAGGTACGGTCCGAATCTGTCTATAACCTGATATAGCTTCCATATAAACCGATCTCCCGATTTAACTTCTTGAGCCCCTGGAAGCCCCAATTTTCATCCGATTTGGCTGAAATTTTCACACAGTGTTCCATTATGACTTCCAACAACTGTGTCAAGTATGGATTGAATCATTCTATAAACTGATATAGCTCCCATATAAATCGATCTCCCTATTTGAATTCTTGATCCCCTGGAAGCCTCAATTTTCATACGCTTCGGCTGAAACTCCGCAACTAGTGTTATGTTGTGACTTCCAATAACTGAGCCAAGTGCGGTTCGATATAGCTCCCATATAAACCGATCTTCCGATTTGACTTCTTGAGAGCCTGGACGCCTCAATTTTCATCCGTTTGGCTGAAATTTTACACATAGTGTTCTGTTACTTCCACCAATTGTGCCAAGTTTGGTACTAATCAGTCAAGAACCTAATATAGCTCCCATATAAATGTACTGTAATAATTAAAGATTTAAACTTGTTTTTAATGTAGATTTTTCAACACACAATCCTCAAGTACCACTTAATTAATTTAATTTTTGGTGACGATGCTCCATCAAGGACCAGTGTATATCGATGGTATGGCGGATTTAACCGAGGTCGTAGTTCACTCTAAGACTAATTTCGCGAAAGTCGTCCAAAATCAGTTGTTGTTCCAAAAACCATTGCATATTGCAAGATCGTCATGTGACGTATCGTAAAATTGAGACTACCTTTGACATTAGTAGGACCAGCATACATTCAATATTGCATGAACATATAACCATCAAAAAAATTTGTTGACACAATATGTCAATCTCTCAAAAAAACATGTAAAAAGGCGTTAAGTTCGGCCGGGCCGAACTTTGGATACCCACCACCTCGGGTATATATGTAAAACACCTTCCGTCAAAATCCGGTGCAAAACTCATACCTTATGTCGCATAGCAGAAATATGTGGAGGGGCTTAACTTAACTCTTTGTCCCAAATTTCGGCAACATCGGACAATAAATGCGCTTTTTATGGCCCTAAAACCTAAAACCGAGAGATCGGTTTATATGGCAGCTATATTCAAATCTAGATCGATCAGTGCGATAATGCAGAAGTATGTCAAGGGGCTTAACTTAACTCACTGTCCCAAATTTCGGCGACATCGGACAATAAATGCGTGCTTTATGGGCCTATGACCCCAAATCGGAGGATCGGTCTATATGGTAGCTATATCCAAATCTGGACCGATCTGAGCCAAATTCACGGAGGACGTCGGAGGGCCTAAGACAACGCAATGTCCCAAATTTCAGCAAAATCGCATAATAAATATAGCTTTTATGGGCCTATGACCCTAAATCGGAGGATCGGTCTATATGGCAGCTATATCCAAATGTAAACCGATCTGAGCCAAATTGACGAAGGACGTTGTAGGGCCTAACACAACTCACTGTCTCAAATAATAGCAAAATCGGATAATAAATGTGGCTTTTATGGGCCTAAGACCCTAAATTTGAAGATCGGTCTATATGGCAGCTATATCCAAATCTGAACCGATCTAAGCCATATTGACGGAGGATGTCGAAGGGCCTAAGACAACTGACTGTCCCAAAATTCAGCAAAATCGGATAATAAATGTGGCTTTTATGGGCCTAAGACCCTAAATCGGCCGATCGGTCTATATGGGGGATATATCAAGATATAGTCCGATATAGCCCATCTTCGAACTTAACCTGCTTATGGACAAAAAAAAGTCTGTGCAAAGTTTCAGCTCAATATCTCTATTTTTAAAGGCTGAAGCGTGATTTCAACAGACAGACGGACAGACGGACGGACATGTCTAGATCGTCTTAGATTTTTACGCTGATCAAGAATATATATACTTTATAGGGTCGGAAATGGATATTTCGATGTGTTGCAAACGGAATACAAAATAAATATACCCCCATCCTTCGGTGGTGGGTATAAAAAGGCTAGTGTCGATTGGTCGAAAGAAATGCTCCAGAAATACGAAACAACTGTATTTTTGAGCACTCAAAACATCGATGTGATGAGTCATATAGTCCTGACTTGTTACCAAAAGACTTCTTTTTATTCCCGTACGTAAAAAATAAAACGAGTGGTCAACGTTTTTCGATACCTGGAGAAGCGGTTGATGTGTTCAGAATTCATGTTTTGGAGATACCTCAATTAGAGTGGCAAACGTGCTTCGACAATTTGTTTAAACGCATGCAAAAGTGTATAGATCTTAATGGGGAATATTTTGAAAAAAAGTTAAGCGCTTATCGATGGTTAACATTTGTTATTGTGTTCTCTTACCCCGAAATTTAAAAGGCAACCCTCGTCCAATCCGTATTCGTCAACGTTATAGAGCTGATCATTGACTAATTTGTATTTGTATTTTATTATGATAAAACCCATACAAAAGAATAGTAAGCAAGAAACATTTAAAAGTCAACAAAAGTGTGTTGTTTCTAGAAGCATTTGACTGGTTATCCCGTATCACGATTTCAATTTCGACCAAGAAATATCATCAGCGGGCGATGTGATATTTTTCTATGACTTCTTACAACAACTGGACAAATGTGGTCCATGGTGGATGGTATATAAGATTCGGTCTTATATCAAGCTAAGCAGGGTATTCAGTTCAGCTTTCGGATTGGTTGCGAAAAATGTTTACAAAATATAATAAAAACAAATAAAAAGGCGTTAAGTTCGGCCGGGCCGAACTTTCGATACCCACCACCTCGGGTATAAACGTAAACCACCTTTCATCAAAATCCGGTGAAAATTGCATACCTTATGTCCCATAGCACTTATACCGAAATATGGTCCGATTTGGACCAAATACTAATAAGTATAAGGCACTGTTCAATTGTGTATACCAAAATATTGGTTTTTAGTAGCTATATCATCAGTTAAATCGGATTATAAATGCGCCTTTTATGGGGCCAAGACTTTAAATCGAGAGATCGGTCTATATGGCAGCAATATGCAAATCTTGATCGATCTAGACCGAATTGAAGAAATATGTGGAGGGGCTTAACATAACACTCTGTCCCAAATTGCTGCAACATCGAAAAATAAATGTGCTTTTCATGGGCCCAAAAATTTAAATCGAGAGATCGGTCTATATGGCTATATCCAACACTGGGCCGATCTGAGTGAAATTCAAGAAGAATGTCGAAGGGCCTAACACAACTCACTGTCCCAAATTGCGGCGATATCGGCCAATAACAGCGCTTTTTATAGCCCCAAAACCTAAAACCGAGAGATCGGTCTATATGGCAGCTAAAGAGTGATTTTTTTGAGGTTAGGATTTTCATGCATTAGTATTTGACAGATCACGTGGGATTTCAGACATGGTGTCAAAGAGAAAGATGCTCAGTATGCTTTGACATTTCATCATGAATAGACTTACTAACGAGCAACGCTTGCAAATCATTGAATTTTATTACCAAAATCAGTGTTCGGTTCGAAATGTGTTCATTCACCGTAACGTTGCGTCCAACAGCATCTTTGAAAAAATACGGTCCAATGATTCCACCAGCGTACAAACCACACCAAACAGTGCATTTTTCGGGATGCATGGGCAGTTCTTGAACGGCTTCTGGTTGCTCTTCACTCCAAATGCGGCAATTTTGCTTATTTACGTAGCCATTCAACCAGAAATGAGCCTCATCGCTGAACAAAATTTGTCAAAATTTGAACACATTTCGAACCGAACACTGATTTTGGTAATAAAATTCAATGATTTGCAAGCGTTGCTCGTTAGTAAGTCTATTCATGATGAAATGTCAAAGCATACTGAGCATCTTTCTCTTTGACACCATGTCTGAAATCCCACGTGATCTGTCAAATACTAATGCATGAAAATCCTAACCTCAAAAAAATCACCCTTTATATCCAAATCTGGACCGATCTGTGTCATAATGCAGACGTGTGTGAAGGGGCTTAACTTAACTCACTGTTCCGAATTACGGCGACATCGGACAATAAATGCGCCTTTTATGGGCCTAAAACCTTAAATCGGAGGATAGGTCTATATGGCAGCTATATCCAAATCTGAACCGATCTGGGCCCAAGGATGCCGAGGGGTCACTGTCCCAAATTTCAGCTAAATCGTATAACAAATGTGGCTTTTATAGGCCTTGGACCCTAAATCGGCGGATCGGTCTATATGGCAGCTATATCCAAATCTGGACCGATCTGAGCCAAATTAACGAAGGATGTCGAAGGGCCTAACATAACTCACTGTCCCAAATTTTAGCAAAATCTGATAATAAATGTGGCTTTTATGGGCCTAAGACCCTAAATCGGCGGATCGGTCTATATGGGGGCTATATCAAGATATAGTCCGATATAGCCCATCTTCAAAATTAACCTGCTTATGGACAAAAAAAGAATATATACACTTTATTGGGTCGGGAATGGATATTTCAATGTGTTGCAAACAGAATGACAAAATGAATATACCCGCATCCTTCGGTGGTGGTTATAAAAATGAAAATGTTTTATTACGATTATTGGAGCTGGAAAAAGGAAACCTGTGAGGCCTATCCGAAAATGGAGATTGCATTATGGTTGATGGTTTTTAAAAATGAGAGACAAAAAGATTCCTGCTTGCATTTGGTGGATTGTTTAAAAACTTTAACCTTTTTTTTACTTAAAGATTGTATCAGTAACTTTGCTTAAATTGTTAAATATTTTGTACCAATTATTGTTCTATTTAAATTAAAACTTGTTGAACTCATTGTATTTATCAATTTACTAACCCATGCTTTATATAAGACACTGTCTTTTTCTTTGAATAGAAAGCATTAAACAAAGGTCTAAAGCCGGGCAATATCCTGCAATGCAATCTCAAGAAAAATACCACCTCCAAAATTTCTGGAAAATCGAGTAAAAATTGAGCCCTCCAGTGGCGCAGAGTGTCAAATAGGGAGATCGGTTTATATGTCTGCTATATCAGGTTATCAACCGATTTAGACCATACTTGACAAAGTTGTTGGTAGTCATTACTCAACGATATGTGCAAAATTTCAGTCATCGGGAATTGTGCCCTCTAGAAGCTCAAGAAATCTAAGCGGGAGATCGGTTTAAAATGCAGCTATATCGGGTTATGTACCGATTTGAACCATGCTTAGTGTTTGTACAAAACTGTCAGCGCTTAGCCTTACTCCTTCGAAAGTTACTGACATAGATATATCGACTTAAAATGTCATGACGATCAAGAATATATGTACTTCATGGGGTCTTCATATTTCGATGTGCTACAAACGGAATGACGAAATTATTATATCCCCCATCCTACGGTGGAGGGTATAAAAAGTATATGTCCTGTTGAAAAAGTGCGATAAAAATACCATCTAAGTACCGCTGAAAACAAGCCTCCTTCATAGCGGGTTTTTCTTCCATTTTTATACCCTCCAACATAGCTTGAAAATTGCAGAAATGCTTTTTATTGGTGTAGGTCAGCTGGAAATCAACCAAAGCGGTTTATGTTTTAATATAGCCCCCATATGAACCGATTTCCCGACTATATTTCTTGAGCTAGTAAACAGCTATGACATTAAACATATGTGCCAGGGATGGTTCGAATAGGTCAAAAATATGATATAAATAGCTCCCATATAAACCGATCTCCCAATTATACTCCTTCAGCCTCTAGAAAGCTCAATTCTTATACGACTTGGTTGAAATTTAGCACAATGGCTTCTCCTTTGACTTCCAACATACGTGCCAAATGTGGTCTTAATCGGTCGAAGGCCTGATACAGCTCCCATGTTAACCGATGTCTCGATTTTACTTCATGAGCCTCAGATTTGGTTTCTCCTTTGACCTTCAAAATACGTGCTAAGTATGGTCTGAATAGGTCCGTAATCTGCTATAGCTTTCATATAAAACAATCTACCGATTTAACTTCTTGATCCCGTAGGCGTAATTCTTATCCGATTTGGCTGATATTTTGCACAATGGCATCTACCATATTATCCTACATCCAACCTTTGTATGGCTCGAATCGGTATTCCCCGTATCTGGTGATGTGCATTAGCATCATTTGCCACGACAAGGTTCTCTTTCTCTGCAAATGTGGCTTCAACCAGCAACTTAAGGTTTGAAGGCGGCATCTCTGAATCGTGTGCCATAAATAGGGAAGCCAACCAGTAATAAGACATATTACTTCTTCTGCCAACAGGAGGACCTTTAGTGCCGCCCAAGCGGCCTTAGAATGGTGGAGATTTATCTGCAAAAACCGGACCATAGACAGGATTCAAAATTTCCGCCACTGCACTATGGGCGGAAATTGCAAAACAACGGCAAAAGGTAAAATTTGCAAAATTAGATTTCATTAAATTTTCAAATTGAAGTTCTTCTAACACCTTGGAGATTGATATTCATAAGTAATTACAAAATTTGGCAAGCCTGATTATTAGCAAACGGACGCTAATGTTTACAAAACATAAATAACAGGTAAGCAGCAAAGAGTGTTGAAATTTCAAGAATGCCGTTGGTTATATTTTCTTTTATTATACCCTCCACCATAAGATGGGGGGTATACTAATTTCGTCATTCTGTTTGTAACTACTCGAAATATTCGTCTGAGACCCCATAAAGTATATATATTCTTGATCGTCGCGACATTTTATGTCGATCTAGCCATGTCCGTCCTACCGTCCGTCCGTCTGTCTGTCGAAAGCACGCTAACTTCCGAAGGAGTAAAGCTAGCCTCTTGAAATTTTGCACCAATACTTCTTATTAGTGTAGGTCGGTTGGTATTGTAAATGGGCCATATCGGTCCATGTTTTGATATAGCTGCCATATAAACCGATCATGGGTCTTGACTTCTTGAGCCTCTAGAGTGCGCAATTCTTATCCGATTGGAATGAAATTTTGCACGACGTGTTTTGCTATGATGTCCAACACCTGTGCCAAGTATGGTTCAAATCGGTCCATAACCTGATATAGCTGCCATATAAACCGATCTTGGGTCTTGAATTCTTGAGCCTCTAGAGTGCGCAATTCTTATCCGATTGAAATGAAATTTTGCATGACGTGTTTTGTTATGATATCCAACACTTGTGCCAAGTATGGTTCAAATCGGTTCATAACCTGATATAGCGGCCATATAAACCGATCTTGGGTCTTGACTTCTTGAGCCTCTAGAGGGCGCAATTATTATCCGATTAGAATGGAATTTCGCCCGACGTGTTTTGTTATGATACCCAACAACTGTGCCAAGTATGGTTTAAATCGGTCCATAACCTGATATAGCTGCCATATAAACCGATCTTGGGTCTTGACTTCTTGAGCCTCTAGAGGGCACAATTCTTATCCGATTTGAATGAATTTTTGCACGAAGTATTTCGTTATGATATCCAACAACTGTGCCAACGATTGTTGAAATCGGCCCATAACCTGATATAGCTGTCATATAAACAGATCTGGGGATTTGACTTCTTGAGCTTCAAGAGGGCGCAATTCCTCTCCGATTTGGCTAAAATTTAGCATGACGTATTTTATTTTTACTTTCAACAACTGTGTCAAATAAGGTTCAAATCGGTTCATAACCTGATATAGCTGCCATATAAACCGATCTGGGATCTTGACTTCTTGACCCCTAGAGGTCGCAATTATTATCCGATATGTCTGAAATTTTGTATGATGGATCCTCTCATGACCATCAACAAACGTGTTTATTATGGTCTGAATCGGTCTATTGCCCGAAACAGATCCCATATAAATCGTTCTCTCCACTTTACTTTGTGAGCCCCAAAGGTCCGAACCGGACTATATCGTGATATCATTTTAATAGCAGAGCAACTCTTTTCTTATATCCTTTTTTGGCTAAGAAGAGATGCCGGGAAAAGAACTCGACAAATGCGATCCATGGTGGAGGGTATATAAGATTCGGCCCGGCCGAACTTAGCACGCTTTTACTTGTTTTATTTGAATTTCAAACATTTTTTATACCCTCCACTATAGGATGGGGGGTATACTAATTTCGTCATTCTATTTGTAACTACTCGAAATATTCGTCTGAAACCCCATAAAGTATATATATTCTTGATCGTCGCGACATTTTATGTCAGTCTAGCCATGTCCGTCCGTCTGTTCGTCCGTCCGTCTGTTCGTCCGTCCGTCTGTTCGTCCGTCCGTCTGTCTGTCGAAAGCACGCTAACTTCCGTAGGAATAAGGCTAGCTGCTTGAAATTTTGCACAAGTACTTCTTATTAGTGTAGGTCGGTTGGTATTGTAAATGGGCCATATCGGTCCATGCTTTGATATAGCTGCCATATAAACCGATCTAGGGTCTTGACTTCTTGAGCCTCTAGAGTGCGCAATTCTTATCCGATTAGGATGAAAGTTTGCACGACGTGTTTTGTTATGATATGCAACAACTGTGCCAAGTATGGTTCAAATCGGTTCATAACCTGATATAGCTGTCATATAAACAGATCTGGGGACCTGACTTGGTGGTGGAGGGTATATAAGATTCGGCCCGGTCGAACTTAGAACACTTTTACTTGTTTATGACTTCTCATGGTAGAGGTGAATACTTTAAAAATGTGGTTAACATTTTTAAAATGTGTTTGTTTTAATAGTTAGTTTTGTGGTTTAAACAATGATGTTAGTTTGTGAAAATTTCAAAACTTTTCCCGTTTTACTTGGAGTAAAACTGGAGTTGTAATAGGTGTTATTAAATATTTTCATTGTTTTTTGTTCGTTTAAGTGTCTAGTTTTATGTGATGTAAAATTTTCCTGCACATACCTGCACGATTTTAAATTACTAATGTTATTTAATGGCCAAAAAATAGCATATTAGAGGCAAGATATGTGTGGGAGCTTTATCGAAATTTAACCCGATTTTGATAAAAATTTGCACACGTATCAGGGACGTACCCAGGATTTTATTTTTTGGGGGCCCACCACATTTTTCAAAATGGAAAATTGCCAACATTCTTATTACCGTGAAATTGCAGGAACTGAACTGACACGTCGGTGTTGACATTTGGTCATAAAGTCGGAGCTGAATTTTGCACTGATTTCCAACACAGTGCAAATATCTTTTGGAAGTTATATTAATGGCTTCGAACTCTAGACAACGGCAACGGCTCTTGCTGCTGCTTAGTGTGAACAGGTTCACATAAACGACCACAAATAACCAAGGATTGAGCTGCTTTAGGATTCTAGCTCCAAAAATTGGCTTGTCGACAATTTTTTATATTCCAAAAATCAAAAAAAAATTTGTTAAAATTCTAAGGAGTGAGATGCAATTCTGCAATTCGTTTTAATGTCTTCTTGTATTTGATGGTTTCTATAACAAAATTTATGGCAATTACCCTACTTCTTTTGACAGCAAAAATTGCAAATTTTGTCCATGAACATTCCTCTAAGGAACAGGGGCAAACTTCTCACATATCAGTGAGTGCAGTCCGATTCAAGTTTAAGCTCAATGATAAGGGGCCTCTCTTTTATAGCTGAGTCCGAACGGCGTGCCGCAGTGCGACACCTCTTTGGAGAGAAGTTTTACATGGCATAGTATCTACAAATGCTGCCAGCATTAGGAGGGGAAAACCAACGCTGAAATTTTTTCTTTTCTGATGGTCTCGCCAGGATTCGAACCCAGGCGTTCAGCGTCATAGGTGGACATGCTAACCTCTGCGCTACGGTGGCCTCCCCCTTCTTTTGACTGCAGGTTCTATTTTATATCAAAATCATTATATCTAGCTTTCTTCTCTAAATGGTCATAAAATATTAAAAAAATTATTTTATTTTTTCAAAATGTTTAAAATTCAAATTATTGGAAAAAATTGCTACGTCAATATAAATTTTCTAAATTATTAATACAGCGGTCAAAAAAAGTATTCATCATTAGCAAAATTGATAATAAATTCACTTATTTTGGGTAATTGAAGAAAATTTAAAGTAAACAAATAATGCAGTTTTATGCAATAGTTTATTTTTCGTAATATGTTTTAAAATAAATTCAAAAAATAAATTTAATTAGCGCAAAAAATGCAATTTTGTATAATAACACCAAAAACAGAACAAAAAAAGTATTCATCATTGATGTGCTATCATCAAAGTCAAATTCAAATATTATTTGGGAATCCCCCTTTTCTGTTTTATTTAGCAAAGGAGGCTTTGCCCTTGACAGCAAATATTTAATTTCATTGAAAATATAGTTTTTGTCAAAATGGGTCGTAAGCAAAACGAGGTTTCTGATGAGGTAAAAGTTTTGATAATAAAACACCACAAGAATGGTTTAACTCAAAAAACTATCAGTGAAATATTAAATAGACCACGATCTACTATACAATCCATCATCAGAAAGTGGACAGAAACGAAAACTGTTGACAATAAACCAAGATCTGGTCGACCAAAAGCACTTTCAGTTGGAGATGTGCGTTGGCTAGTGCGGCAAGTTCAGAAAACTCCGAAGACAAATGCGACCATTCTTCGTAAAAACACTATGGAATATTTAGGGAAGGAAGTTACTACACAAACAATTCGAAATACACTCAAAAGGCATAGTTACAGAGGAAGAACTGCACGTAAGAAGCCCTTTATAAATAAAATAAACCGAGTGAAAAGGCTAAACTTCGCAAAAATGTATGTAAAACAGCCCGAATCATTTTGGAAAACAGTCATTTTTGCAGACGAGAGCAAGTTTAATCTTTTTGGGTGCGATGGAAAGGTCATAGTGTACAGAAAACCAAATACAGAGCTTGAAGAACGAAACACAGTTGCTACTGTAAAACATGGTGGAGGTGGTTTAATGGTTTGGGGGTGTATGGCGGCTTCAGGAGCGGGAAATCTTGAAATTATTAATGGAGTAATGGATCATAAGTATTACATTGACATTTTAAAGAGGAATTTAAAAGATAGTGCTGTAAAACTAGGGCTTGGTAATAACTTTCAATATTATCAAGATAATGACCCCAAACATTCTGCTTTAAATACCAAGATGTGGATGCTGTATAACTGCCCCAAAGTCATTAAAACTCCTCCTCAAAGTCCCGAATTGAACCCAATTGAACATCTTTGGGAACATCTCGAACGCAAATTGAGAACGCGCAATTTTTCGAGCAAGAGTCAAATGCAACAGGTGATAATGGAGGAATGGACTAATATAGACCAAAATATAACCGCTAAATTATGTCAAACCGTTTAAAAGAAGTTATAAGACGCGGTGGTCGAATAACAAAGTATTAATTTTTTTAAATTATGTTATTTATTTTTTTGTTTTTTTGCAATGATGAATACTTTTTTTGTTTAATTTTTTGTGTTCAGCTGTAAAATGGCCCTTTTTGTTCCAATAAATACTATTTTTTTCTTTAAAAACAATGAAATTGTGTAAATATATATTACACAAGCACTACTGCATCATTAGTTTAATATGTTTTTATTCCAATTGTCTTTTGTAGACTTATTAAAAAAAAAACATTGAATGATGAATACTTTTTTTGACCGCTGTATACTATTTTTTTGGTACCTAAATGTACCGAAATACGTTTTAGTACCAAAATGTGCGAATATCAAAAAAATCTTCTAGTCGTCCAGGACATACTGCTAAGATGTGCCTGTATGCCAAATTTCAGATCTGTAGCTCAATCTATCAAGAAAGTGCTAAACAGTACCACTTACCATTTCATATTTCATAGTAAAACTTATCGTATATTTGTCAAGATATCGATCATTTTTATTTAATTTTTTAATTTTGCCCTTCTCCGTTCTCTTAAAAGTAAACAGGGTATTACAGACTTTTTGGTACCAAAATGTATGATTCGTTAAAAAATCACTTAGCAACATATATATCTTAGTAGAATCTACATGTTTAATTTCCGAGCTCTAGTTCAATCCGTAATGAGAGTATAAAATGGTACCAAATACGGTGCTAAACGTTCGTTTCTTTTGCTTCCATTACTATTTATCATATTTTTTCAATCTACCTCCTTTATTTCGAAACAACAATCATTTAAGCGAAATTTCGAAGTTCTTGCTCTTCCCGTTCGCCCTATGCAAAGTTCAATTATTTCGTACTTTTTATACCCTCATGGGGGTATACTAATTTCGTAATCTGTTTGTAACACCTGGAAATATGCGACTAAGACCCCATAAAGTATATATATTCTTAATCGTCATGTCATTTTAAGTCGATCTAGCCATGTCCGTCCGTCTGTCCGTCCGTCCGTCTGTCCGTCCGTCCGTCTGTCTGTCTGTCGAAAGCACGCTAACTTTCGAAGGAATAAAGCTAGCCGTTTGAAATTTTGCATAAATAATTTTTATTAGTGTAGGTCGGTTGGTTTTGTAAATGGGATAAATCGGTACATAACCTGATCAAGCTGCCATAAAAACCGATATGGGATCTTGTCTTCTTGAGCCAATAGAGCGCTCAATTCTAATCCGATTTGGCTGAGGTGGTTTTTTATGACTTCCTATAAAGCTAGCCGTTTGAAATTTTGCATAAATAATTGCATATTAGTGTAGGTCGGTTGGCATTGTAAATGGGCGTAAATCGGTATAGAACTTGATATAGCTGCGATATAAACCGATCTGGGCTCTTGACTTCTTGTTTTGGTACTTTTTGGTTCCTAAATATCCAAAATCACAAAATCTCTTTTGGCATTCCAATTCAGGTTGCCATAATGTATTTTAATTTCAAAATTCAAACACTAGCTCAATTAACAAACAAGGTACCAATTTTGGTACCACTTCCGGTACTATTTTGGGAAATTTTTGTCAACAAATCTTATCTTTTGGAGACGCTCTTCAAATTGAGCCCAAAATAATAATTCTAGTCCCATATATTCCGGAAGCCACCGTAGCGCAAATGTTAGCATGTCCGCCTATGACGCGGAATGCCTGGGTTCGAATCCTGGCTAGGCCATCAGAAAAAATTTTCATTGGTGGTGTTCCCCTCCTCATGCTGGCAACATTTGTGAGGTACTATGCCAAGTAAAACTTTTCTCCAAAGAGGTGTCGCACTGCGGCATGCCGATCGGACTCGGCTGTAAAAAGGAGGCCCCTTATTATTGGGCAAAAACTTGAGTCGGACTGCACACATTGATATGTGAGAAGTTTGCTCCTGTTCCTTAGTGGAATGTTCATGGGCAAAATTTGCATTGCAATCCCATCCGTTCGCGCTGGGCAAAAAGTCACCATTTCGTACTTTTTAGTACCTTAACGTACGAATATTACCAAACCCCGTCTAATAGTGTGCCTACAACCCAAGACCCACCCTTCGAAATTATTTCTCAAAGACAAAATGTTTCTAAAGACATTTTAATTAAGTTTTACTAACGACAAAATTGTTATAGAACAAAAATTCGATATATTTTTTTAAGGACTAAATTTCAGCGCAAAACTCTCTAACCTCGAGATTATTTTTTAAAGCCGAAATTTCAGTAAAATTTAGCATTTTGCGACACTACATTTTGCATAGACATTTTTTTTTATGTCTGTCCCAAACAACATTTTTCTAAAATCGTTTATGTAGACAAATTTCAATAAATATTTTTAAAGACAAAATTTTAACTAATTACACCTTACCCTCGATTTCGTTGTCATTTATATTCACAAAGCAATTTTTTTTAATATTTCGAATTTTAAAATTTTTGAAAACAAAAAAAACCTTTTTTTTCTTTCCCCTTACAAAAAAAAAATATTTTATTAATGATTTTGGCATAAAATTGCACTTGCTGTCAAAAGAAGTAGGATTAACGCCATAAATTTATTTTTAACCAGTAAGAAAGGGCAAAAGTCGGGCGGTACCGACTGTATAATACCCTACACCTACCCTATGAGTACAATGTGGGAGCTATATCCAATTCTGAACCAATTTTGGTTAACTTCGGCGGATATTTTTAGATTGGTAACAAACTAAACAATCAGATTCATTTTTCGAGCAAATATGTTCAAACTGCAATAACTAAGTTTGACAAATAACAACATTAATGCAAATTACCCAAAATCTGGTAAACTTACATATGGCGATATCTCATTGTGAACCGATTTCGAGCAAACTTCTTAGATATTGTGGTATTCTTCTAGGAAAGCGTTGTGCAATATTTTGGCAATATTAGTCAATAAATGCGTTTGCAGCGGCTCTTCGAGAGAAAATCTGGGGATATATATATATATATATATATATATATATATATGTATATATACATACATATAAATAAATAACTACATATATATATATATATATATATATACATATATATATATATATATATATATATATATATATATATATATATATATATATATATATATATATATATATATATATATATATATATATATATATATATATATTTATATATATATATATATATATATAGATATAGATATATATATGTAAGCTATACCTAAATCTGAACAGATTTCCATAAAATTCACCAGTAGTATCGAGAGACATAAGAAAATCCTTCCTTCGGTTAACAAATAACCATTTTATTGCTGTATTACTGCAAATCGGACGAACATTTATATGGAAGCTATATCCAAATCTGACCCGATTTTATCCAATTTCAATAGGCTTCGTCTATAGGCCAAAAAACATGCCCACACCAAATTTGCAGTCGATCGGATGAAAATTACGACCTGTAGTTTGTACACAAATTCAATAAATCGAATCAGAAAGCGATTCTGAGTCGATCGGTGTACTTATCAATGGGTCTATCTCTCTTACTTTTAGGTGTTATAAACTAATTCACTAAGTTATAATACCCTGTACCACAGTAGTGGTGTAGGGTTTAAAAACGCAAAATGGCATTAAAACGGGTTACAGAAATCTCACTCCTAAGAATTTTGAGATATTTTTTCGTTTGATTTTTGGGATATAAAAAATTGTCGACTTTCGACAAGCCAATTTCCCCCAAAACATGACGGGCAAATTTGTTTTAACTGGTTTCAGTCGTCTGCTTTACACCAGTCCAAATTTCATTACCATTCCTCTTCCCTAATTGGGGCTAGAATTTTTCTAAGGCAGCTCTATTCTTGAGTATTTTTCGCCGTTATTGGGTTAATGCAATGTATTTTTTCAAAAGATAAAATGTTTGTGCTTGTTTTAAACGAAAAGTTATTAAAAGTTTCTTGCCAAAAAAATTCCGAAAGACAAAAATTTAACAAAAAAATTTTTAAGAAATAATTCGATATGATTTTTCTCTTAATACTAGTATTATCTCTTAATACTAGTAGTATTATTTTAATTGAAATTTTATCTGTAGAAAAATTTTATTTAAAAAATGTCTTTAAATAAAATAGTTTGCTTGTTAGTTTGAAAATATTTTCCAAACAATAATAAGTAATATTCAATTATAAATTATTTGAATTACATTAGCAATGAAATTAAAAATTTTACTTACCCCAAAAGTACCACCCAAAACTAAAAGTGTACCGATTGGCACAATATGGGACTTAAATGAAAGGTATTCAAGAGAAGAGTACGATTTCCATAATAAAATTGAGTCTAAGTACGGGGGGGGAGGCGCCCCGACCCCAAAACCCCCCAAATTGGTTTCTTGGACGATAATGACAATATGGGGCTCTAATGAAAGGTATTCGCGACTAGATTACGAATATGGACAGGAAGGAGGTGTAGGCTATGTAATTTGTTGATGTTGGAAGGGGGCGAATCATCCCCCGTTACCACAAAAACGCCCCCAAAATCAAAAGTTTACCGATATGGACAATATGGACATCAAAGTAGAGTAGAAAGCGAATGTGGTATAAAATCTTTGGTTCAAGTATCCAGGGGTAGCCCAAGCCCGGAAACTGCTCCAAATAGACATATTGGACGTTTATATCAATATAGGACTCAAATGAAAGGTATTCGTGAATAGACTACGAAAATGACATAAAAATCGTGGTCCAAGTAATTGATGGTCGCCCTATCCCCGATAAGCTCCCCAAATGGGAATACTACTCAGTCATAGCTTGATAAAACTCAAAGGATAGGCATTTGAGACCAGATTACGAATATGACATTAAACTTTGTATCCAAGAACCTAGGTGGTGTTTTACCTGCTACAATCGCCTCCAATAGGTTATTTGACCTATCAAAAAATGGGGAATCAAGTGATAGATTTTTTTGAGTTGAGTGCGTCATTCAAATTTGTGCTCAAGTGGCAGTGTGGCGCACAACCCTCATATAGACGCCCTTCACCAAACGGTTGTATACACCAATCAAGACAATATCGGGTTAAATTAAGGGTATAAATAACCATTTTTAGCTCACCGATAGACGAGACCAAACGACGTGTTGTTGGGCAACACTTTTTTGTTCAAGAGTTTTACACGGTAAGAACTATCGCCACCGCGCCAAATATATAGACTGGCAAATTAGTTTTTTACCACAGAAAATCGTTTAATATGGCAATTTAATGTGATTTAAAAAAAAGTAGAAAAGCGTTAAGTTCGGCCGGCCGAACTTTGGATACCTACCACCTCGGGTATATATGTAAGCCACCTTTCATTAAAATTCGGTGAAAATTTCATACTTTATGTCCCATAGCAGTTATATCGAAATATGTTCCGATTTGGACCAAATACTTAAAAGTACAACTCAATTGTTCAATTGTGCATAACAAAATAGTGGTCTTTTTAGTAGCTAAAACAAAAAAAAACGATCTGAACCATATATTGGGTTGCCTAACAAGTAATTGCGGATTTTTTAAATGAAAGTAAATGCATTTTTAATAAAGCTTAGAATGAACTTTAATCAAATATATAATATATAATTGCCATTTTCTTCGATAACCTTTTGCCATCTTCCTGGCAAATTTAGTATTCCACGCTCATAGAACTTCTGGCCTTTATCTGCAAAAAACTGAACCAAGTGCGATTTTATAGCCTCATCATTGCCGAAAGTTTTACCATTTAAGGAGTTCTGCAAAGATCGAAATAAATGGTAGTCTGATGGTGCAAGGTCAGGGCTATATGGTGGATGGATCAAAAGTTCCCAGCCAAACTCACTCAGTTGTTGGCGAGTGACCAAAGATGTGTGCGGTCTAGCGTTGTCCTGGTGAAATATGACACCTTTACGATTGACCAATTCTGATCGCTTCTCCTTGATGGCTGTATTCAATTTGTCCAATTGTTGACAGTAAGCATCCGAATTAATCGTTTGGTTCCTTGGAAGCAGCTCAAAATATACCACACCCTTCCAATCCCACCAAACAGACAGCATAACCTTCTTTTGGTGGATATCAGCCTTTGAAGTGATTTGAGCTGGTTCACCATGCTTGGACCATGATCGTTTTCGACTAACGTTGTTGTAAACAATCCATTTTTCATCTCCAGTTATGATTCGTTTTAAAAACGGATCGAATTCATTGCATTTAAGGTGCATATCACAAGCGTTGATTCGGTTTGTTGAATGAATTTCTTTCAATACATGTGGTACCCATATTAAAATTGACGCCAAACAAACAAATGTAAACAAAATTTCGCGCACTTTTTTTCTAAAGCAAGCTAAATGTAACAGCTGATAACTGACAGAAGAAAGAATGCAATTACAGAGTCACAAGCCGTTGAAAAAATTTGCCAACGCCGACTATATTACTACTATATTACCGACAATTACTTTTTGGGCAACCCAATACGACACGGATGTCGAAAAGCCTAACATAAGTCACCGTGTCAAATTTCAGTGAAATCGGATTATAAATGCGCATTTTATGGGGCCAAGACTTTAAATCGAGATATCGGTCTACATAGCAGCTATATCCAAATCTGGAGCGATTTGGGCCAAGTTGCAGAAAAATATCGAAGAGTCTAACAAAAAGCACTGTCGCAAATTTCGGCGAAATCGGACAATAATTGAGCCGTTTATGAGCCTAAAACCTTAAATCCAGAGACCAATCTATATGGCATCTATATTCAAATCTGGGCCAAATTAAAGAAGGATGTCAAAGAGCCTAACTAAACTCACTGTCTCAGATTTCAGCGACATCGGACAATAAATGCGCCTTTTATGGACCCAAAACCTAAAACCGATCTGTGCGATATTGCAGAAGTATGTCAATGGGCTTAACTTAACTCACTGTCCCAAAATTCGGCGACATCGGACAAAAAATGAGCCTTTTATGGGCCCAAAACCATAAATCGAGAAATTGGTCTATATGGCAGCTATATCCAAATCTGAACCGATCAGTGTCAAATTGAAGAAAGATGTCGAATTTTCTAACACAACTCACTGTCCCAAATTTCATCAAAATTGGATAATAAATGTGGCTTTTATGGGCCTAAGACCCTAAATTGGAGGATCGGTCTATATGGCAGCAATAACCAAATTTGAACCGATCGGAGCCAAGTTGTTGAAGGATTTTGAAGGGCCTAACACAATTCACTATCGCAAATTTCAGCAAAATCGGTTAATAAATGTGGCTTTTATGGGCCTAAGACCCTAAATCGTCGGATCGGTCTATATAGAGGCTATATAAAGATATAGTCCGATGAAGCTTATCTTCGAACTTAACCTGCTTATGGACAAACAAGTAAAAAGGCGTTAAGTTCGGCCGGGCCGAACTTTGGATACCCACCACCTCGGGTATAAACGTAAACCACCTTTCATCGAAATCCGGTAAAAATTGCATACCTTATGTCCCATAGCAATTATACCGAAATATGGTCCGATTTGGACCAAATACCAATAAGTACAAGTCACTGTTCAATTGTATATACCAAAATATTGGACTTTTTAGTAGCTATATCATTTCAGTTAATTCGGATTATAAATGCGCCTTTTATGGGGCCAAGACTTTAAATCGAGATATCGGTCTATATGGCAGCAATATGCAAATCTTGATCGATCTATGCCGAATTGCAGAAATATGTGGAGGGGCTTAACTTAACTCTCTGTCCCAAATTTCTGCAACATCGGAAAATAAATGTGCTTTTTATGGGCCTAAAACTTTAAATCGAGAGACCGGTCTATATGGCAGCTATATCCAACTCTAGACCGATCTGAGTGAAATTGACGAAGAATGTCGAAGGGCCTAACACAACTCACTGTCCTAAATTGCGGCGATATCGGACAATAACTGCGCTTTTTATGGCCCAAATCCAAATCTGGACCGATCTGTGCCATAATGCAGACGTATGTCAAGGGGCTTAACTTAACTCACTGTTCCGAATTGCGGCGACATCGGACAATAAATGCGCCTTTTATGGGCCTAAAACCTTAAATCGGAGGATCGGTCTATATGGCAGCTATATCCAAATCTGAACCGATCTGGGCCAAATTGACGAAGGATGTCCAAGGGCCTTACACAACTCACTGCCCCAAATTTCAGCTAAATCGAATAATAAATGTGGCTTTTATGGATCTTAGACCCTAAATCGGAGGATCGGTCTATATGGGGGCTATATCAAGATATAGTCCGATATAGCCCATCTTCGAACTTAACCTGCTTATGGACAAAAAAACAATCTGTGCAAAGCTTCAGCTCAATATCTCTATTGTAGCGTGATTTCAACAGACAGACGGACAGACGGACGGACATGTCTATATCGTCTTAGATTTTTACGCTGATCAAGAATATATATACTTTATAGGGTCGGAAATGGATATATGTGTTGCAAACGGAATGACAAAATGAATATACCCCCATCCTTCGGTGGTGGGTATAAAAACAGGCGCAGTTTAAAACACAAATTCCGGTGATCTACGGTGTCGAAAGCTTTGGAATGGTCGAGTACGATAATGGTCGAGTACGAGTCATCGATGTCAATCTGAATTGACTCTGACACTTCTATCAATGTTCTGGAACAACTGTCAGCAGTGCGAAAGCTCGACTGCATAGCCGTTAATAATGATGCACGATCGAGATGTTCAGACACCCTTTTTGCGGGCAGAAAGAAATTCATTGTATGGTTCTGTGGTTTTGTACCTCTTTCACCTCGAATGTGCTCCATATCTGTGAACAATAGCTGTTTTAATGGTCGAATTAAACCATAGATGAAGTTTGACGCTTATTCCTAATAGGAACGGTTGTAAACTATAATACAATATAAGGATATTCTCCTGTAGACATTTAAGTTGCTGATCTACAGAAATTCGACCATACATTCCATTTCAATAAAGTTCATGGTATTTCTTCTCGAAAGTTCTGTAGTCACGAAGAGCAATGGAATGATCAACCGTTCGCAAACGAAAGTCATATGACTAGAATATGTAGTAATGTTTGGAGTAGAATGGTGCCAAGACTTGGTCGTAAATTCGAATATTCAAGGTGTTATTTATGAAAGAAATGTGTTTCGTATCATGATGGCCGCCATAATGTTTATCAACGTGAGATCAATTAAAATATTTAAATTGAAATCGCCTGTAAGTATGACCTCATCATAACGCAATGATATATTGTGTTGATATATTGGATTTGTGTTCAGTAAACAGGTGCTCAAACTCATCACCTGCGCTACATTTCATTCGAAATTGGCATTCAATGTTCTTTGGCAAAAATCGCAACACCCCTTTGTCTCCTGATAGAGGTGGTTCACTTGAGAACTGGGGAGACAGCCCGTCGCAGTTCGGAGGGCAGCATTCTGACAGATTTGAATATTATTCCACTGCTTCGCCCACGTTAAATTGTGATGGCTTGTCCATCGGCTCAGCGACCACGGATACGGCGAATGGCTCAATAAATTGACGATAGAAAAACTTTTCTCATCTCTTCGGATCAGTCACGATTACGTCGTCAAAAGTGACTGAGGTCCTGTTATCCCGTCAATCAGGGTTCGAGAGTGACTTAAAAGTAGACCACAACTTGCCTAAGCCGGTCCCTTAGTTACATTGCTCCAAGCGTTCCAGCCATAAATTCCGCTTACGTTCGTTGACTACCCTGTTTATTTCCAGATTCAGGTTAGTGGATCCGTACAACGAATCCCAATACGCTCGTTTGCGAGTACCACTGCTTGCACCGGGAAATTGTGCCGCACTTGGAGTATTCGACGGGCTGGTACAAAGCGAGCGGCTGCTGCGTTAATGATGTCTCGGAATTTTCTCTCGGCATTTAGCAAATCCGAGGGGGTGTCAGCTCACTGAAGCGGCGATTGGTGTACTCTCTGAAGCCGACCCAATGGGCTTTCTTCTGATTGATAAACGTCAGTTGCTCAGAGGTTATGAAGTCGGGTGATCGGTAGATGGTGAAAATTATGGGAAGGTGGTCTGATCCCAAAGAGGTGACGGCTTGCCAGGATACGTCACTCAGGTGATCAGGGGATGCAATGGAAATGTCTGGCGAGCTGCTACACCTCATCGTAATCCTAGTGGGGGCATCCTCATTCACTGTGCAAAACGTGGAGCCTTCAATCTGCTCTGCCAAAACTATGCCCCGCTGATCGTTACCTAGGGGAGAACGCTATGGAATATGATACGCATTAAAGGCCCCTAGAACTAGACGATTATGGCCAGATAGTAACCCACTTATGTCGGGTTTGTAAATACACGTTGTGTACCTCTATCTCGGCAGTATCGGACCTGACTACTAACTCCATGCACTTCATTTACAATCCCCCACCTCCATCTTTTGAGCGATCCACCACATTATATCCATGACAACTGTGCAAGCTGCAGGTTTTTGTCAGCTTTGTCTCCTGGATCGCTGCAACCAATATGTTCTTCCGACTCATAAAATCGACAATCTCGTCAATCTTGCCACGGAGACTGTTGCAATTCAATTGCATTGGGGGTCTTATAGTCCAACCACTGCTGTCTATGTTCGCATAGCACCTTGCAACATACTCAGTATGACTATTCGACCAGGTTGATTTGTATGGATGAAACAAGTGGAAACTCGTATAGCAAAAACATTAACTACATACAATTCTAAGAAGTTTCTTAAAAGAAACCATGTATCTAAAATATAACCCTAATCCGCGCCTCTAGAAACAAAAATTTTTCTTATTCTTTCATCATTCGATATTTTGTAATAAAGGTACAGGTCGCATTTGTTGTCCGATTATCGTGCAATTTTGCATAAATCACTTTTTTGTGTCCAAGGACAAACGCTATTGATTATGAACAAAATCGGTTAAGATTTAGATATAGCTCCCATCAGGGACGTAGCTACGATTTTATTTGGAGGAAGGGGCACCCCACATTTTTTGTAAATTGAAAATTTCCAAAATTCTTCTGTTACTGTAAAATTGGTAAAGATACCTCAATTTTTTGTTTGGAAATTGTGTTCGCTTTTGGGAGCAGGATCTGACCCATCGGCGCTGACATTCAGAGCTTAATTTTGCACTGATTGCCAATGCACTATGTATAGGCCGGTCCTAGTCTTTCAAAGTGTGCGAATATCTAAGTCTTATAGTGAAAGTGTCGCCGAATCAGCTTCAGTATTGCTATGCTCTAAAACTAGTTTTATGATTTCATTAGGTTTTTGTTTGATTCGGTCTATTGTTTTAAATGACTTCTATTTCCATAAAATTTTACGCAAACAAACTGAAAACATTAAGCAACTATGTATATTAGATAAATATTTCAAAAAATAAATTTTCACCAATATTTACAAAGATCCTTCCAGATTCTGCTTAAATGATGTCGCTAATTTCTTCTTCGAACTTAATTAAAATCGATCGAAAATCCGTTTTTGATGGGAAAGATGTCCGGTAAAAATTGCACCCGACTATTGTCGTACATGTCTTTATAAGTCCTAAAGTTTTCCAAATTTATTAGAGATAAAATAAGAAAAGGGGCCGGGCCGAATCGTATATACCCTCCACCATTAATCGCATTTGTCATGTTCTATGCGCGGTATCGCTTTTTAGACAAACATAGAATATTGAAAAAAAAAACTGTTATGCTATTGGAGATATATCAAGTCATAGTCCGATTCGGACCATAAATGAATGCCGAACATTGTAGAAGTCATTATGTAATATTTCAGTTCATTCGGATAAGAATTGAGCCTTGTAGGGGCTCAAGAATCAAAATCGGGACATAGGTTTTTATGGTAGCTGTATCAAGCTATTGATCGATTCAAACCATATTAGACACGTATGTTGAAAGTCATGAGGGAAGCTGTTGTTCAAAATTTAAGCCAAATCGGATGAGAATTGTGCGCTCTATTGGCTCAAAAAGTCAAGACCTAAGATCGGTTTATATGACAGTGTTGTGTGTAGATATGATTGAAAATATTAATTTATTTTTCTATTCACAATAACTTTAAATTTTTTTTTATAACGATCTATTGAAACATGCAACTATGTTATTAATCTAAATTTTTGATTTGAAGTTTCTTCAATTTGTGTTTTCATCACCACATTCCGTTCTCAGAAAAAAAAAGACAAAAAATGAGGAGAGAAGGGTAATTTCCGCCCATGTTTAAGTCTTGTGTTTGGCGAGTTTGGTTTTAGTTTTGTGATGTTATAAAAAAAAAAAAATTGCAATTGGATAAAAAAAAAAAAGAAATTAACAGCAAAATTTGACAAGATATAAAGCAAAATAAAAAAAAAAAAATGTCATAGAAAGTATATCCATACAAAAAAATATGAAAACTATATGAAAAACATATCTGTAAAGTGACATAGTTTTAGAAAAGAAAATATAAAAAGAAAAATTGATTACAATATTACCGAGAAAAGAGTTTTAAGAAATCAAAGAACATAAAAAGTTTACTTAGACACCTTAACCTAGACTTGCAAAAGGAATGCCATGGAAGGCACATAATTTGATGAGTTATGTCATAACCAAAAAAAAAAAAAAAACCAACGTGCTACCATGTATTCTATTACTTTTTTGCCAATAACCCCAGAAAACTTAATATAACAAAAAAAAAAAGGCAACAAGACAAAGATAGTAATGATTGAACTAAGAGAAGATAATGTCTAAAGAGAGCCAACTGTCTGTGACAAAAATAAAAGAGATCAAGCACAGCTTGTAAACAAAAAAAAAAAAAAAAACAAAAATACGAAAATAAAAAAAAAAATATGTTGTAACGAAGCAGTTCAAAATAAAATGTAACAACTAAAGAAGAAGAAGAGATAACTATTCTAAAAGCATTTAAATAAGTGAACGATCTGAAACAAAAATAAAAAACAAAGAACAAGAAGAAAAAGCAAGACAAAAAAAGTATAACAGTTTAGAAACTAGTTGAAAGCAAAAAGATAAAAGAATTAACTAGTATAAAGAATGTAAATAAATAAGAATAATCAAAACAAACAAGACATTTTTGAAAAAAAAAAAAAAAAACAGAAATAAGAAGTAGAGATACAAAATTTCAAATATAACGTAAGAAGGATGGATCAAAGTGGAAGGCAGAAACCTTAAGCAAAATAGAAACCACAACAAAAATCGAGACTAGAATTATATAGTTTTTTTTTATATTTTTAAATTCTTTTTGTAAATATATAGGCATGTACATATATTAGCTTTAAGAAATTCAGTAGTTGTAAGATATATATAAAGAAATACAGGTAAAAAAAAAAAAAAAAAATTAAAACCAAACTTTAAAAATTTTAAAATGTGAACTAAATTTTTAAATAAAATTATAATGAATTTGAATAATATTATCTTTTTGTCTTCTGAGAACTTAATTGGAATGATGGTGTGAACTGAGTTTTGCTGAGGTAGGGTGTTGCATGTTGGAAATGGGTGTGAAGGAATAACGAGTGAGAGACCGGACAGACGACATGGACAATAGACAGTAATCGGACAGACATATTCGAACAGAAATGGGTATATTTTCGGAATCAGGAGCCATGAGAATATACATAGGCTACAGACTTGCAGAGTCGTAGATGGGGTGGGGGCTCAAATGACGGACGTGACATTGGACAGTGGACCTTGTGTGCGTATGCATACGTATCTATGTTTTTTTTTTTTTTTTTTTTTTTTTGTTTTCTTTATGTATCCTTTTTTTATTTTTCTTATGACACGAGAAATTTTATGTTTTTGGTTCGTTGTGACTTGTGGTGAGAAGTATCCATACCCCAATACCGTCGAGCTACCGGATAACGCCACCGTGTCAGAATATCATTTATAAGTCACAGCAGGGATAAACATGAACCATAACATATGGCGCCCAACGTAAGGATACCAGGAAATTTTTTGTTCAGGGTCTACTTAGGTAGGTCTAGTTTGAGTAGGTTGCTACATACATTTCTTTGTAGAACGTATGTATAGAGCCTATTCTTTCAGATGTGTGTTAAAATGCTATACGGAAATATAGGCTTTAGTAGCTAGTTATTTTCATGGTAGCTAGGTCTTCAAGTGTTTGTCTTTCGTTTGTTTTATTCACATTATAGATTCTCGGCATATATGGCGGAGAACTGAAATGTCTGTTATCTATGATGTGATCGATAAAGCTGTGCTACCGAGCAGCCTTGATAGCTTTTTGAGATTATGGAGGCTTCATGATGTGCTTAACATCCAGTTTATCATGTGTTAATGTGTACAAAGTCTCTTACG
This sequence comes from Stomoxys calcitrans, assembly GCF_963082655.1. Classification (NCBI taxonomy): domain Eukaryota; kingdom Metazoa; phylum Arthropoda; class Insecta; order Diptera; family Muscidae; genus Stomoxys; species Stomoxys calcitrans. The sequence continues at coordinate 69,102,616 of NC_081552.1, read as the reverse complement.
AAAGTAATTATTTCATACCCAAATAATCATGTGTAACACCTAATACCAACAGCGACATCCAACGGATAAATATTTGAAACAAAAAAAAAGGATTTTTTTTTTACTTATAAGAACAACAACGAAGAGAAAGTGTAAAATAAACTAGAAAAACAAAGCAAGTTATGCACATATAACAAAAGGTAAAATAAAAGAAGGTTTATTTTATTTTTAATTTTTGTTCGAACTTGAATTTTGCATGGATAAACCTGGCGAGAAGCCTAATAATCCCGTATCTTCTATAGTACCTACCGATCGACGAGTTACAAGAAGTGTGGCTAGGGCTCTAGATCCTCAGGTAGTAGGTTCGATATTAACTCAGATCGATACAGGTATATCTCGTTCAGTTGATTTTGTCCCCACGGAGTACTTAAATAGATGTGCAGATTTGGTGCTGGGTAGGACTACAGGAAACGGTGCTTCGTCGTTGGTCAGAATTACTAGTGAACTTTCTGTGAATGAAAGTTCCAATTCTATGAATTTCTCCCAGAAACTAGAGAACATAGTTAGCATGCCGAATAATAACGCAAGTGAGGTAGATAACCCACCTGGTGGTGCATGTGGCAACGATGCTGCGACGGCAGTAGTTGAAGGGGAAGGCAGTCAGCTCAGTCAACTTATGAGGATGATGAATCAACAGAATTTAATGTTGTCAAACTGCCTGTCTGAAATGGCAAGAATGAGGGTCGACTTTTCTTCACTTAGCCAGCGAGTAGGGGATATTGAAGGACCAGGACATACGACCACTATGAATGATCCAGGATCTAGTTCCACACCGGAGAGGGGTCCGACTCAGGCATCTGGCAATAATACTCGTTCTCTAGAGGATGACATCAGGAAAGAAGGACATGGCGTTAACAGCAACCAGAACGATATAGGACCAAATCGGTCAGGAAGAGGTACAGCAGATATTTCCTACAGTAGAAGTGAGATGGACATTCGTAAATCAGTCGACCTTGACCGATGGCACATAAAATTTGACGGCAGTGGGAAGGATATGACAGTGGAAAGTTTTATTTTCCGAATAGAAAAGCTGAGAGAACAGCATAACATCACACATAATCTTTAGTAATTTTCACTGTCTCGTGTCTGGTAATGCATCTAAATGGTATTGGCAGGTATTGGAAGACCATGCCGATGATATTGATTTTAATTATTTTGCTCTTAAGCGGGAACTGAAGGCTCATTTCAAATCGGCTGATTCTGATTATGAAATAATACGTGAGATAATGGATTGTAAGCAACAACCTGGTCAAACATTCGAAGAGTTTTATGCCGAAATACATGATTTGACATTTCGATTGCGAAAAAAGATGCCAGAAGAGGAGCTTGTTCATATTGTAAGGGGGAACTTAAGACACAATGTTGCTTCTTTGATATTCTCTTCATCGATAGATTGTTTGGCAGACCTCAAAAGGGAATGTAAAAGAGCCGAAAAACTTCTGAAGGATATGAGGAGTAGAAATAAGCCCATAAATGAGATAGCTGTTGAAAATAGTGGCGAGGAGGTAAACCTGGATGCCATAGGCATGAACAGTAAGGGTGCTGGTTATCAAAATAGAAATGATAATTTTTCTAAGGCTCGTTACCAACAGGATAATATGCGTAAAGTTCCAAAAGAGAGGCTAGACTCTAGTTTACCCACGTCAAACATAAATTCCCCGGCAGATAACACCACTTTAGGGCGAAATAATCAGAAAGTGTTCTGTATGTCACATTTTCATTTAAACCTATGCTACACTTGTGGCATGCCAGCAGATTTTTTTCGTAAGAACCTTGAATCTTGTAGACAGGAGGACGTATGTAAGTCCACATTTCATGATATGGAATGTTTTGTTTGTGGCAAAGGCGATTCTTTTTTAGAGTATAGGCCCAGTGCGGTAAACGTAAATGTGGCAGAGGTGACGGGGTACCTTTGTCAACCCACGGAGACCCCGGAGGAGTTGTAGTTAAAATTTTGAAAAGGGAAGTGGGCGAGAATTCTAGTAGTAAACATGAAGTTAAGAAAGTTGAATTGAAATCTTTGCACCAAAGAATTGTTGAATATGAAAATGCAAGGAAAAGAATTTTTTTAGAAGATATAAGGAAAAGAAGTCGGAACTATAAGAAAATTGAAAAACTTAGGTTAAGGACATTAATGATTAAGAAAGCTAAACGGATGGTGATCGAAACCATCTTGACTACCGGAGGTGACAACCGAATTTTTGCAAAGACTACAGTAGCTGGTAAGGAAATAACCGCTCTTTTGGATTCGGGTGCAGGAGCTTGCTGTTTAGGTAAAAATGCAATGGAATTTTTACGAGATGTTGATAAGGAAATTGTGAAAATTAAGGACCAAGTAGTAAGAACGGCCAATGGTAGTAGTGTTCAAGTCCTCGGCATAGTGACGTTACCAGTGTCATGGAAAGGAGCATCAAAGGATATAGACTTTCTTGTCGTACCAAATTTGGAGCAGGAGTGTTACTTTGGAATCGATTTTTGGCGTATTTTCCATCTGCCGATAGTAGGCGAAAGTTTAATAGGAAGCACCATGATATCAGAGATTATACCTGACGAACAAGGCGAAACAGAGAGTAGACAACATAGTCTTTCAATGGAGCAGCAAGTTCAGCTTGAGAGGGCTAAGGCGAAATTTCCGTCATTTGCGGTTCTTGGACTGGGTAAGACTTGTCTTGAAGAACATCGGATAGACGTGTTTGATGAGGACATCCCCATAAAACAACGTCATTACCCAGTGTCACCTGTAATACAGGAGTTGTTGTACAAAGAACTGGATCGTATGTTGAGCTTGGGCGTAATCGAGATCAGCAACAGCAGTTGGAGTTCGCCGGTTACGTTGGTAAGGAAGGGTGAGAAGAATCGCTTGTGCCTCGACGCGCGTAAGGTGAACGCAAGGACGATTAAGGACGCGTATCCTTTGCCCCATATTGAAGGTATTCTGAGCCGATTACAGGACACAAGCTTCATATCTGCCATCGACCTCAAGGACGCGTTTTGGCAGATCCCGCTTGAAGAGAAGTCGAGGGAGAAAACGGCATTTACGGTTCCTGGGCGGCCATTATACCAGTTTACGGTTATGCCGTTTGGACTCTGTAATGCCGCCCAGAGAATGTGCAGACTTATGGACAAGGCCATTCCCGCCGTACTCCGTAACAATGTCTTTGTCTACCTCGACGACCTTTTAGTGGTTTCTGCCAGCTTCGTGGAACATATTGAGCTGCTTGGGAAGGTGGCACACTGCCTGGACAAGGCCGGACTCACCATTAATGTGGAGAAAAGCAAATTTTGCTTCAGGGAGGTCCGTTACTTGGGCTTCATTGTGGGTGATGGCTGCATAAGAACGGATGAATCCAAAGTAGAGGCTATTAGGGATTTCCCTGTACCTAAGAGTCCAAGACAACTACGTCGGTTTCTAGGGATGTGCGGTTGGTACCGACGATTCATCCAGGATTATGCAACCATCGCAGCCCCTCTCCACGATTGCCTGACCAAGGACAATGTTAAGTGCTTTCGAATTGGCGATGAGGCCCTATCTTCCTTTCAGAGCCTCAAGAGAAGTTTGACTTCGGCTCCCTTGCTATCTAACCCGGATTTCAAGCGCCCATTTTTCATCCAGTGTGATGCGTCAACTCATGGGGTCGGAGGGGTTCTTTTTCAGTTGGATGATGATGGAAATGAGCACCCTATAGCGTACATGTCCGCTAAGCTCAATAAGGCCCAAAGGAACTATAGCGTGACTGAGCTGGAATGTTACGCAGCGGTGCTCAGCGTGAAGAAGTTTCGTCCCTACGTGGAGGGGTTACCCTTCACCATCATCACGGATCACTCCAGCCTCAAATGGCTGATGAGCCAGAAAGAGTTGACGGGAAGACTTGCAAGGTGGAGCTTGAAATTGCAGGCCTTCGAGTTTCGGATAGAACACCGCAAGGGGTCGCTTAATGTCGTGCCTGACACACTCTCGCGAGCATTTATGGAGGCGGTTGTCAGAGGGAGTCGTTTCCTGGATTTGGACCTTACTAGCACACATTTTAACTCTGAGGAATATGATGCTTTGAGGACTAAGGTTAAGGAGTGCAAAGGGGCGATACCAGATTTAGGTGTCTCAGACAAATTTGTCTATAGACGAACAAAATTTGCTACAGGTGATCCATTGGACGAGGAGAATTCCTGGAAATTATGGGTGCCCAAGCCTTTGCAGGATGATTTGGTAAAAGCGTCTCATGAATCACCATCAGCCGGACACGGAGGCATCCACAAGACTTTGGCGAGATTGAGGGAAAAATATTATTGGCCCAGAATGGTATGTGACGTCAAGGATGCTGTTAAAAATTGTGACGTCTGCTGTGCCAGTAAGACCGGAAACTCCTTTGGAAAGCCATTTATGGGGAGACAAAATGTGACCGAAAGGCCTTTCCAACGATTGTATATCGATTTTATGGGGCCATACCCCAGGACTAAAGACGGAAATGTATTTCTTTTCGTTTGTCTGGACCACTTTTCGAAGTTTGTGTCGTTGGAACCCATGCGTACTGCTACTGCTGCGAACGTCATCAAATTCCTTGAGAAACGGATATTCCTGACCTTTGGCGTCCCAGAGTTTGTGCACTCGGACAACGGACGCCAGTTTGTTGCTGAAATATTCCAAGAATTCCTTGCGAAGTACGGAACAAAGCACATAAGAACTGCCCTCTATGCTCCCCAATCTAACGCCGCCGAGCGGGTCAATAGATCAGTATTGCAAATGATCAGATCTCATGTAGGCTCCGATCAACGAGATTGGGACAGACACATTGGTAACATTGAGTTTGCGCTAAGATGTGCTACCCATAGTTCTATTGGTGTTTCACCATACTATGCTGTCTTTGGACTGGGTATGGTTCAACATGCATCCGCATACGATGTTATTAGAAACATAGATTCTATAAAAGACCTTGATTTAGTATTAGAGAACCTTTCAGACAGACAACACCTTATAAGGGATAAAATTTTTCATAATCTCAAGCTAGCTCATGACCGTGCAGCAAAGACATATAATGTCAGGGCTAGGGAAGTCAAGTTTAAAGAAGGCCAGCTCATATATAGACGGAATTTCAAACTGAGTAGCAAAGTAAACCATTATAACCCAAAGCTGGCACCTATGAATATTAAGGGCATTATTTTAAAAGTACTGGAAAATTCTCTTTACGAGGTCGGAAGCTTAGATGGCAAAAGTAAAGGAGTTTATCACGGAAAGGACCTATTTGTAGTATAGTTTTCCCCGACTAGCTTTGTTACGTGGGTCGAGGCCACACATTTGTGTAGGATACCTCGGAGAGCAATATTTGGTTAATAAAACCCTTGTAGCACAACCGCTAGGAAATGTCTTTGGTTACTTCAAACCCCTTTTTCTATTCGAATATTTTTAAACTCAGTTGGGCAATTTTCTAGTTTTCTGAGGAAAAGACAATTTTTTTTCTCCAACTATTTTAATTAATATTCCATTATTATCTATCGACTTTCTTCCAAGTGTAATTTTGACTCAGAGTGTTAGGTTGAATCTTATAACTTTACGAATTTGCGGGAATTATTTGGATTTAAATATAGCAATATTCCAAATATTTGGCTGCCGGAAAGAGACAACCAAGGCTTTGGGGCAAAAAAAAAAAAAAAAAAAAAATTTGTTTTCACGATATATGTCTTCTTTTATTTCACTAAAATTGTAAAAGTTTAAACTTTCAGATTCAATCAAAGCATTTTCGCACTCGTTCCATGCCTTTAAGGCATCGACGGCTGCGAGCCTGTTGTGTGTAGATATGATTGAAAATATTAATTTATTTTTCTATTCACAATAACTTTAAATTTTTTTTTATAACGATCTATTGAAACATGCAACTATGTTATTAATCTAAATTTTTGATTTGAAGTTTCTTCAATTTGTGTTTTCATCACCACATTCCGTTCTCAGAAAAAAAAAGACAAAAAATGAGGAGAGAAGGGTAATTTCCGCCCATGTTTAAGTCTTGTGTTTGGCGAGTTTGGTTTTAGTTTTGTGATGTTATAAAAAAAAAAAAAATTGCAATTGGATAAAAAAAAAAAGAAATTAACAGCAAAATTTGACAAGATATAAAGCAAAATAAAAAAAAAAAAACTGTCATAGAAAGTATATCCATACAAAAAAATATGAAAACTATATGAAAAACATATCTGTAAAGTGACATAGTTTTAGAAAAGAAAATATAAAAAGAAAAATTGATTACAATATTACCGAGAAAAGAGTTTTAAGAAATCAAAGAACATAAAAAGTTTACTTAGACACCTTAACCTAGACTTGCAAAAGGAATGCCATGGAAGGCACATAATTTGATGGGTTATGTCATAACCAAAAAAAAAAAAAAAACCAACGTGCTACCATGTATTCTATTACTTTTTTGCCAATAACCCCAGAAAACTTAATATAACAAAAAAAAAAAGGCAACAAGACAAAGATAGTAATGATTGAACTAAGAGAAGATAATGTCTAAAGAGAGCCAACTGTCTGTGACAAAAATAAAAGAGATCAAGCACAGCTTGTAAACAAAAAAAAAAAAAAAACAAAAATACGAAAATAAAAAAAAAAATATGTTGTAACGAAGCAGTTCAAAATAAAATGTAACAACTAAAGAAGAAGAAGAGATAACTATTCTAAAAGCATTTAAATAAGTGAACGATCTGAAACAAAAATAAAAAACAAAGAACAAGAAGAAAAAGCAAGACAAAAAAAGTATAACAGTTTAGAAACTAGTTGAAAGCAAAAAGATAAAAGAATTAACTAGTATAAAGAATGTAAATAAATAAGAATAATCAAAACAAACAAGACATTTTTGAAAAAAAAAAAAAAACAGAAATAAGAAGTAGAGATACAAAATTTCAAATATAACGTAAGAAGGATGGATCAAAGTGGAAGGCAGAAACCTTAAGCAAAATAGAAACCACAACAAAAATCGAGACTAGAATTATATAGTTTTTTTTTATATTTTTAAATTCTTTTTGTAAATATATAGGCATGTACATATATTAGCTTTAAGAAATTCAGTAGTTGTAAGATATATATAAAGAAATACAGGTAAAAAAAAAAAAAAAAAATTAAAACCAAACTTTAAAAATTTTAAAATGTGAACTAAATTTTTAAATAAAATTATAATGAATTTGAATAATATTATCTTTTTGTCTTCTGAGAACTTAATTGGAATGATGGTGTGAACTGAGTTTTGCTGAGGTAGGGTGTTGCATGTTGGAAATGGGTGTGAAGGAATTACGAGTGAGAGACCGGACAGACGACATGGACAATAGACAGTAATCGGACAGACATATTCGAACAGAAATGGGTATATTTTCGGAATCAGGAGCCATGAGAATATACATAGGCTACAGACTTGCAGAGTCGTAGATGGGGTGGGGGCTCAAATGACGGACGTGACATTGGACAGTGGACCTTGTGTGCGTATGCATACGTATCTATGTTTTTTTTTTTTTTTTTTTTTTTTGTTTTCTTTATGTATCCTTTTTTTATTTTTCTTATGACACGAGAAATTTTATGTTTTTGGTTCGTTGTGACTTGTGGTGAGAAGTATCCATACCCCAATACCGTCGAGCTACCGGATAACGCCACCGTGTCAGAATATCATTTATAAGTCACAGCAGGGATAAACATGAACCATAACAACAGCTATACCAGATTATGAACTGATTTAAATCATACTTAACACAGTTGTTGGAAACACTACGTGCAAAACACTGCGTGCAAAATTTCAGTCAAATCGGAGCAGAATTGCGCCCTCTAGAGGCTCAAGAAGTCAAGATCCAAGATCGGTTTGTATGTCAGCCATATTAAAACATCGACCGATTTGAACCATACTTAGCGCAGTTGTAAGTGCAAAATGTAAGTCAAATCAGACGAGAATTGCGCCCTCTAGAGGCTCAAGAAGTCCAGACCCAAGATCGGTTTGTATGGCAGCTACATCAAAACATGGATCGATATGGCCCATTTACAATACCAACCGACCTACACTAATAAGAAGTATTTGGGCAAAATTTCAAGCGACTAGCTTTACTCCTTCGAAATTTAGCGCGCTTTCGACAGACAGACGGAAGGACGGACGGACATGGGTAGATCGACTTAAAATGACATGACGATCAAGAATATTATAATCTATGGGGTCTCAGACGCATATTTCGAGGTGTTACAAACAGAATGACGAAATTACTATACCCCCATTCTTTGGTGGAGGGCATAAAAATCAGAAACACAAAGAGCTTTCTACGTTATTGCAGTTGAAAGCTTTTTCTTTCTTTGCCCACTAATTGATGTCAAATAACCTTGCGGCAAACTTAAGTCCATGCTCTCATAGATAAAGGTCTGCTGACTAATATTATTTTAATACATTTCCTCACTTAAGTTCGTGTTTCAGAGTGAAAATTAATATTTTTCACAATTACTTTTTGTTGGTAATAGAATTTGAAGCCAAATGACTTTCTGATTTCATTCATTAGTGCATTCGCATTATTTGTGAATAAATTTTAATAAAAGTGTTATGTTATCAGTGAAATTTTTTTAGTTTTTAAAAAAGTAATTGTGAAAAATATAGGTACTTTCACTGTGAAACACGACCTAAATGCTCACCTTTTTGGTAACATGCAGTTTGACTCGTCAAATTTCATTACATAACGAACCTGGGCTCACAGATGAGCAGCGAGAGCCGTTGCCGTTGTCTAGCGTTAAAAGTCATTAATAAAACTTCGACTAGATGCACAAATGACATGTGTATGCCATGGAAAGTAAGTAGTCTATGGAAAAACAGTCTATCATTGCAAAGAAAATACATGCGGTGGAAAAAAACAGCTAGTGTAAAAGGTGTCAAACTTGTGTTAGTGTCGTGCTTACATCGTGGACGCATTTTCGCGGTATATTCGGTATAACTTTGACCTTCCAATGTATAGCCCTTATTATGGCCGATGAGTTATTCTAACCAAATGACGAAACGCGTCCCATAGTGGTTGGTGTGTGTTGTGATCTCTGGCTTTCCTTTTCCATTGTAAAAATCTTCGATCATTGAGCTCATCTCCAGAGAGAAATAAAACGAAAAGTTACTAATTATTTTTTGGAAAAGTTTTTCAGACTAAGAAGAAAAATATTTTAATAATTTTTCTATAGATAAAATTTCAATTAAAATAATACAATGAGAATTAAGAGCAAAATCATATAGATTAATGTCTGAGAAAATTACATTACGAAAAATTCAAGAATAGAGCTGTCTTCGGAAAAATTCCAGCTCAAATTGGGATAGAGGTATTGTAATGAAATTTGAATTGGCTTAAATTTTTCCCGTAATGTTTTGAGGTAAAATTGGCTTGTCGAAAGTCGGCAATTTTAATATACCAAATATCAAACGAAAAAATTTCCCAAATATCAAACGAAAAAATTGTCATACTACAACACACTATGTCAGCCAAATCGGATAGGAATTGCTCCCTGTAGAGGCTCAAGAAGTCAAAACCCCGGCTAGCTTTACTCCTTCGGAAGTAAGCGTGCTTTCGACAGACAGACGGATGGACGGACATGGCTAGATCGATATAAAATGTCGCGACGATCTAGAATATATATACTTTATGGGGTCTCAGACGAATATTTCGAGTAGTTACAAACAGAATGACGAAATTAGTACACCCCCTATCCTATGGTGGAGGGTATAAAAAGGATAAGAGAAAGGATTTGCTCTGCTATTAGAGCGATATCAAGATATGGTCCGGTTCGGACAACAATTAAATTATATATTGGAGACCTGTGTAAAATGGCGGCCAACTCGAATAAGCATTGCGCCCTTTGGGGGCTATTTGGACTATTTCTTGATATAACCTCCATATGGACGGATCGGCCGATTTAGGGTTTAAGGCCCATAAAAACCACACTTATTATTCGATTTCAATGAAATTTGGGACAGTGAGTTCTGTTAGGCCCTTCGACATTTTCCTTCAATTTGGTCCAGATTTGGATACTGCTGCCATATATACCGATCTTTTGATTTAGGGTCTTAGGCCCATAAAAGCGTCTCTTGAGACAGTGAGTTCTGTTAGGCCCTTCGACATTTTTTGTCAATTTGGCCAAGATCGGTCCAGATTTGGATATAGCTGCCATATAGACCGATCCTCCCATTTAGGGTCTTAGGCCCATAAAAGCCACATTTATTATCCGATTTTGCTGAAATTGGGGACAGTGAGATGTCTTAGGCTCTTCGATGTCATTCTATAATTTAGCCCTGATCGTATCAGATTTGGATATAGCTGCCATATAGACCGATTTCTCAATTTAAGGTTTTGGGCCCATAAAAGGCGCATTTACCAAATTTACGCATTTACGAAATTTGGGACAGTGAATTAAGTTAAGCCCCTTGACATACTTCTGCAATATGTCACCTATCGGTTTAGATTTGGATATAGCTGCCATATAGACCGATATCTCGGTTTTAGGTTTTGGGGCCATAAAAGGCGCATTTATTGTCCGATGTCGCTGAAATTTGAGACAGTGAGTTCAGTTAGGCTCTTCGACGTCTTTCTTCAATTTGGCCTAGATCGGTCCAGATTTGAAAATAGCTGCTGTATAGACCGATCTCTCGATTTAAGGTTTTGGGCCCATAAAAGACACATTTACTGTCCGATTTCGCCAAAATTTGGGACAGTGCTTTGTGTTAGGCTCTTCGACATTTTTCTGCAATTTGGTTTAGATCGGTCCAGATTTGGATATATGGTTCAGATCGGTTTATTTCTATTTCTAGCTACTGTATTTATTAGTATTTGGTCCAAATCGGAACATATTTCGATATAAATGCTATGGGACATAAGGTATGAAATTTTCACCGATATTTGATGAAAGGCGGTTTGACCGAACTTAACGCCTTACTTGTTTGTTTATAATAAATTTAATATTAATTTTTTTCTTTGGATGAAATCATTTTCCTTTGAAAATGAAAAAAAAGATAGGACTATAATTTGGTCCGATTTATTCAAAATGTTGCACAAGACGTTCTATTTAATGTTCCAACATTTGTACATAGTTTTTTCAAAATCGGTTCAGATTTAGATATAGCTCCCATATAATTATTTCATCTGATACTGCCTCTATTACCCATAATTTTTGCCCAATCTTTACAAAATTTTGTAAAAGATATTCTTTTTAATGGTCTAATTTTAGTAAAATGGGTTTAGTTTCAGAAGTAGCTCCCATATATATTTTTCATCCGATATGACATTTTAGGCTCCAGTAGCCATAATTTTGGTCCGATCACTGTTACGGTACGATTCGCACGATCTTTGAAGAAGTACGGTCCAATGATGCCATCAGCCCATAAACCGCACCAAACTGTGACTTTTTCTGGATGCATTGGTGCTCTTGCAATGATTCTGCTGGTCTTTACTCCAAAATCGACAATTCTGCTAAATTAACAACAATTTTGCGAACAACAACCCTTTGTTCGTTTGTAAGACGATTGATGGTTAAATTATTGACCAAACTGCAGATTAGAAATAATAGACCAAAGTGAATAATTTGATAGTGAAACAAAACACGAAACGTGCGTGAGCTTTTTAAACCACTGTTGCAAAAAAGATAAAAGCTAAAAACTGGCCTTTAATAATTTTATCACAACTTGAACACGCCAAAAATACTGTTGTTTTACTCAAAAAAATTTTGGGTAAAACAAAAGATCATGAGGTTCCTGGCGAGGATAGATGATGGTCTATAGGAAGAAATTGTGAATACATTCAATATTGTGTATGACTCTGGTTGTGATGTTGAATCATTACACAAAATCATCATGTATCTAATTTTCAAAAAGCGGGATAGAACTGTTACACTCGCAGAAATTTTTTAGTAAACACAGCAAAAATGTTCGCTGAAACAGCAGAAAGTCTGCTAAAAATGGGACAGCAGTAAGTTTTTGCTGAAATAGCAAACATCTTCTGCTGTTTTCCGATGACGAAAAGTTGAAACAAGCTTAACATTTCAAACAATACATCAAGATAGTATGTTGCATCTTATTGTACCCTCCACCATAGGATGGGGGTATATTAATTTCATCATTCTGTTTGTAACACCTCGATATATGCATCTGAGACCCTATGAAGTATATATATTCTTGATCGTGTCATTTTAAGTCGATCTAGATATCAACAAAACACCCCTAAATCGAGCATATTTACCGACCATGACAATGTGGGGCTTAAATGAAAGCTATTGGGGGGTAGAGCAAGAATTGATACCCATTTTCGGGACCAATTTTCTGGGGGTCTATACCAAAATACCCCACAAACAGCTATTTTTTAGTGACCATGGTAAAATGGGGCTCAATTAAAGGTATTTGGGAGTAGAATACGAATTTGATATCCAAATGTAGGATCATGTATTTGGGGCATCATCCCTTTCCTAAAACACCCCCAAAGGAAAAAAAATTTCGACCATGCCAATATGTGGCTCAAATGAAAGGTATTTGAGATTAGAAAACGAATTTGATAACCTATTTTGGGGCCATGTGTTTGGGGGACGCCTCATCCTGTAAACTCCTCTTAAGCCAATGGCAATATGGGGTTTAAATAAATGGTATTTGGGAGAAGAGCACGATGCTGATATTTTTTCTGGGCCAAGTATCTGGGGGACTACCTCTCCCCCGAAAACACCACTAAATCAGACATTATGAGAATATCGGGCTGAAATGAAGTATTTTAAGAATGGAGTACACCTTACATCCAAACTTAAATTCGTAGACCAATAAAGATCATATTGGATTCAGATAATGGCACTTATATTGTTAAACTGTTAGTCTAGCGATATACTACAAAATTTTCGTAGCATGGTATTTCACTAAAAGATCTTTAATTGTCCAAAATAAATATTCCAAGGAAACTTTTGTGCCATATAAAGTAAAAGAAGGCGCAGCGGAGCGGGCCCGTGTCAGCTAGTAACTATTTAAGTTAAAAACAGCTATAACGCTAGTAGCCACGACAGTGTGGATGTTAGCAGAGCACTTTCATACCGATGGTCGCAATGGCTATTTGTACAAGGATCTGTTGATCATGTCATTTCCTTTTAATAATATTCCACAAAAAAAACTTCTCTTCCAACTTAATTTGTTATTGTTGCTGTAGCCACATTTCCATGTGGAGGTGGCGATCCTCTTCAAGCTCCTGTAGGTGAGCTAGCTCGTTCCGGTCCATTAGTTGTTTAAAGGCTCAAATAACTCGCCTTGTCATAACGAACATCACAGGCACTAAGCATTAATGCATAGCTGGTGCCACCCGGCCTCTCACTGAGACTCTACGGTCGATACCGCTGATCGTCCGCGACTGCCATTGCAGCTACTCTGTATAAAGCATTCCACTATTCGCAACCTGTGGACGCGCCCGGTAGCCGGCAGCTAAGCTTCCCGTGACAGCGATGAACACCACACAGATCGGATCTCAAAGTTCCAGCCTGTGTGGTGCTCCCAGCTATTCCGTTCCGAGAACATAATTTTTGATGGTCATTGGCTTGACTTTCTTTGAGAAAAATTTCCAAAGCAATGAATATATGACCGGCCGTAAAAAGCATGCAATGTATAAAAAAGCAAAATTTTTTCATTTCTGCAGATTTTATTTTTTTTTTCTATATATTAGCAGATTTTTATACCCTCCACCATAAGATGGGGGGTATACTAATTTCGTCATTCTGTTTGTAACTACTCGAAATATTCGTCTGAGACCCCATAAAGTATATATATTCTTGATCGTCGTGACATTTTATGTCGATCTAGCCATGTCCGTCCGTCTGTCCGTCCGTCCGTCCGTCCGTCCGCCTGTCTGTCGAAAGCACGCTAACTTCCGAAGGAGTAAAGCTAGCCGCTTGAAATTTTGCACAAATACTTCTTATTAGTGTAGGTCGGTTGGTATTGTAAATGGGCCATATCGGTCCATGTTTTGATATAGCTGCCATATAAACCGATCTTGGGTCTTGACTTCTTGAGCCTGTAGAGTGCGCAATTCTTATCCGATTGGAATGAAATTTTGCATGACGTGTTTTGCTATGATATCCAACAACTGTGCCAAGTATGGTTCAAATCGGTCCATAACCTGATATAGCTGCCATATAAACCGATCTTGGGTCTTGACTTCTTGAGCCTCTAGCGTGCGCAATTCTTATCCGATCAGAATGAAATTTTGCACAACGTGTTTTGTTGTTATTTCCAACAACTGTGCCAAGTATGGTTCAAATCGGTCTATAACCTGATCTTGGGTCTTGACTTCTTGAGCCTGTAGAGTGCGCAATTCTTATCCAATTGGAATGAAATTTTGCATGACGTGTTTTGTTATGATATCCAACAACTGTGCCAAGTATGGTTCAAATCGGTCTATAACCTGATATAGCTGCCATATAAACCGATCTTGGGTCTTGACTTCTTGAGCCTCTAGAGTGCGCTATGTTTGCTGAAACAGCAGTAATGTCTGCTTTCCCTTTTTCAGCAAATGAGAACTGTTGTTTTAGCAAACATTTTTGCTGTTTTGAATAACAAATTCCGTTGAGTGTAGTCTATTTATATATGTGTGGCACACTAAAAAACAAAGCATTGTCCCTTCTTACATTCCGTTTCTGCGAGGAAACCCATTTGGCATTTTAATCCCAACAGTGCAAGGTACCTTAAACAGGGAAATGCCGCATAAGTGCTTCATAACTACTTGATACTTATGGCACATGTGTGCTGTGTATTGCTTATAATAACGACGACTCTTTTTATACCCTCCACTATAGGATGGGGAGTATACTAATTTCGTCATTCTGTTTGTAACTACTCGAAATATTCTGAGACCCCATAAAGTATATATATTCTTTATCGTCCCGACATTTTTATATAGGTGCAACCTTAACACTATCTATGAGCTTGAGCAAGCATGTTGAAGAAGGAATCAAGCAATAAAACCTTTTGCAAATAGCACCTGGAATGACTTTCCAGTATTAAGCAGATCAATACAGTAATACCCTGCGTAATAATGGGGGCACAAACGCTTTAAAGAAGTTGACAAAGATCATATATACATATTTCATCAAGAGAATGCTTAATCTGCACACACCATCATACGCCATACTAATGCTAGAAACATCCGATATGTATTTAAAGCTCTGTTTGATTTCAAAGAATCACGTCTACCATTTCTACTTTCAAAGAAAGTACTGCAAATAAAATTATGCTGCACTCACGATATTTGTGAGTCAAAATGTTTGTTAAAACAACAGATTTGGTCTGTTTGTTTGGCTGTTGTTTAGCCAAACATTTCCTTCTGCTGTTTCAACTTCAGAATCTGGTAAAACATTGAACATGTATTACTGCTGAACATGCAAACCAATTTTGCTAGCAAATAAATAGGCCTGCTTTGAGAGAGAGCATATATTTGCATGGAGTTTCGCATATAGTATTTTACTGTCCCATTGTATAACACTCTCCGTCATAAGATGGGGGTATACCAACATCGTCATTCACCTTGTAACTCATCGAAAAGATGATCCGAGACCCAACAGAGTTAATATATTCTTAATCGCCTTGACATTTAATATCAGTCTGTCGAAAGCACGCCAACTTTCAAAGGAACAGAGCTAGGTGCTCGACATTTGCCCAAGATCTTCTTATAACTGCAGGTCGGTTGGGATTGTAAATTAGCCATATCATGAGGTAATGTCATAAACTGAAGTCTTTGTGGTTTCGACAACTACTAACTACAATAAAAACTCTTCTAATGACTACATTTTCTATGTTTGTCCTCGTATAACGACATTGTTCGCATAAGACGTCTTCTCCGTTTTGTGACAATTTTTCCTCCCACTTTTTACTATTCTAGAAGACGTCACTGTCCACCTCTATTAGTTTTAACGAAGAAAACTTTATTTAGGTTTTTTTCTAGTCTATCTGAAAATGTTTTGTTAATAATTCATAAAATGACATATTCCAAAAACGTTTTAAATGCTGATTAATACTTAAACAAGTGTTTGCAAACAATTCCTTGTTAGTCGTGTATATAGTTAATTAGTGAGTGTACCCATGTACAAACGTCGCTTCTGTGCTTAATTTCATAGACAAAAAAAAAGGCTTATTTAATTTTTTTTAACAAATTTCCTTGATAAAAATCAAATAAAAAATAACTGTAAACAACGGATAAAATCTATTCCATTGGACTTTATTCTTTCCTAGATGTTTCAGAAATGAGTGAGTGTAATTTTGTGTCTTAGCATACAGAAGTACGTACGCATATAAATCATGACAAATGACAACGGAATGTCGTATCTTATCTAAGCCCAAATGCTGGAGTGCTTTAATTAAAAATCTTTTACAATTATTGTTATTTTGTTTTGGTGACTAAATTTTAAAAATGGAAAAATTTAGAATTGAAGAATATGAATCGAATTTTGAATGGTTGTATGGTTTAGACCACCCATGTTTCTTTATGTCGTGGGACTCAAAGTGTTCTGTTGGTGATTAAAAACAATTTCCGGTTAAATGATCGGATTGTATATTTTGTGTGAAATTTCAGTAGGATGGTGTTTCTCTTAGAGAAATTGTTTATGCTGAGCACATTTTTGTAAAACTTCTTAGGGCATAGTACATATCAAACAGTAAAGTGTGGTCAGTTTATAGAAACACAGCAGATAAACGGATAGATATAGTTTAGATTATAAAAATAAATTAAAAATTCGGCAGAGCCCGGCCGGTATTCGAACCTAGGCCTACGGAGCAACAGCGCGAGCCGATGTCTAGCTTTCGAAGATATCAATACAAAGGATGCTCAAATAACCTATGTACACCAAGGACACATTTGTAATGGAAAACAAGTCCATCTCGTATCGATTAGTATCGTACATACATCGAAAACACTTTTTCGCGGTACATTCGATATAAGTACGGCCCACTAATGTATGGTCCTTAAAGCCTCCACAACTACTACCGTTGAAAAGTCCCCTAATCCAGTACGAAAGGCGTCCAACCCATTGCTAGAAAAATCGCTGATCATTAAGCTTGTTTTGGAACAAAGAATTACGAAATAAATGATCTTCGCCTAAGCAGGCTCAAACCGATGTTTAATCATTAAACATCCACGTGAATTCAGGCTTTAAACCTTGATAAGAACATGCAAATTTGCCCATGAACATTCCATTACACTATTTAATGATATTACAATAGCTTTATGATTTATGTTTCGATTTTACTGTAATTCAGAACAGGAAGGAAGGAAGATGAAAGCAAAATTTTTGATGAATATCAAAAATATCTATTAAGACTTGGTTATATATCCGATATTTTTTTGAATGTCATTACACCTACAACCAATTTGGCTGAGATTTTCCACGTTGTGTTCTGTTAAGACACACACAGTACGATCCGAAACGCATATGACCTGATATATCTCCCATATAAACCGATCTCCTTATTAGACTTCTTGAGCCCTTACAAGCCGCAATTTTTCTTCAATTTAGCTGAAATTATGCACATTGTGTTCTGTTAAAACATCCAGAAAATGTGCAAAGTATGGTCCACGCGGGCACCAGTGGCTGAAGAAGTAAAATCGGTAGATCGGTTTATATGGGAGCTATATCTAAATCTAAACCGATATTGCTCATTTCCAATCCCCAACGACCTACATCAATATTAAGTATCAGTGCAAAATTTCAAGCGGCCATCGTGATAAGTTACGTTTGACCGCTATCGTGATTTCGACAGATGGATGGACATAACTAGATCGACTCAGAACGTTGAGACGATCAAGGATAAATTTCCTTTAAGGGGTCTTAGAGGAATATTTCGAAGTCTTACAAACGGAATGACTAGATTAATATACCCCCATCCTATGGTGGTGGGATGAAGATAGAACACATATGTAAATGTGTGTTTCAGTGGATGTTTAAAATGACCACTGAATGTACACTTTCCACGACCTTTTTTCTTCAAATTTAGATACAAAATCACAATATATATCGCAACAATATCCAATATATATACATATATACATTTCGTCATTCCGTTTGTAACATATCGAAATATTCATCTGACACCCAAGACTCAACAAAAATAAATATACATTATTTATCGTCCTAAACATTCTAAGTCGATTTGGCCATGTCCGTCCGTCTGTCTAAAAGCACTCTTACTTTCGAAGGCGCTTGAAATTAAAATCGATCTAGCCATGTCCGTCCGTGCGTCTGTCTGTCGAAAGCAAGCTAACATTTGAAGGAGTTAAGCTTGGCGCTTGAAATTTTGCAAAAATACTTCTTATTAGTGTGCGTCGGTTGGGATTGTAAATGGGCCAAATCGGTTCATATCAACCGATCTCCCGACTTAACTTCTTGAGCTTTTAGATGGCCCAATTCATATCCGATTTGGCGGTATTGTCTAAATCGGTTCATAACCTTATATTGCTGTGATATAAACCGATCTCTCAATTTAACTTCCTGAGCCTCTGGAGGGCGCAATTATTACTCGATTTGCCAGAATTTTTGAAAGAGGAATCTTCCTATGACTTCTAACAGCCATTGCAAGTACGGTTCGTTTTGGTCTTTGACTCGATATGCAAATTGCAAATTTGCCCATGAACATTCCATTTAGGAACAGGGACAAACTTCTCACAGTTAAGCACAATGATAAGGGGGCTCCTTTTAATTGCCGAGTCCGAACAGCGTGCCGCAGTGTGCCATCTCTTCGGGGAGAAGTTTTTACATGGCTGCCATACCATTTTTGTACCCACCACCGAAGGATGGGGTACATTCGTTTTTTCATTCCGTTTGCAACACATTGAAATATCCATTTCCGACCGTTTAAACTATATGTATTTTTGATCTTCGTAAAAATCTAAGACGATCTAGCCTTGTTCGTCCGTCCGTCCGCCTCACTATTGAAATCACACTACAGTCTTTGACAAGTAAAAGCGTGCTAAGGACGGCCGGGCCGAATCTTGAAACCCACTACCATAGATTATGCTGAAATATGGGATCTATACCTGGTTAAAAGACCGATGTGGACCATACTTGGCACAGTTGTTGTAAGTCGTACCAGAACGCTATGTGCAATATTTCAGCCACATCGGATGAAAATTGCGGATTCCAGGGACTTAAGAAGTCAAATAGGGAGATCATTTTATATGGGAGCTATATCAGGATCTTGACCGATTTGAACCGTACTTGGCACAGTTATTGTAAGACATAACAGAATAGAACATGCAAAATTCCATCCAAATCGGTAAAAATTGCGGCTTCTAGGGGCTCAAGAAGTTGGGAGATCGGTTTAAATGGGAGCTATATCCAAATCTAACCCTATATGGCTGCAATCCCCAATGACCTACATCAATATTAAGTATCTGTGCAAAATTTCAGGCGGCTAGCTTTAAGCGTTCGACCGCTATAGTGATTTCGACAGGCGGACCGACGGACATGGCTAGCTCGACTCAGGATGTCGAGAAAATCAAAAAATATATATTCTTTATGGGGTCTTAGACGAATATTTCGAGGTGTTGCAAACGGAATGACTGAATTAGAATGCCCCATCCTTTTTTGTGCATAGGCAGGTTAAGTTCGAAGATGGGCTATATTGGACTATATCTTGATATAGCCACCATATATAATGTGCAGGATACTGGAAGGGATGGAACTGACATTCCAAGCACTTCTACGGGTGCTGTAAAAGAATCAGATCTCCCGAAGAGCATAACACTGTTAAAATACTGGAGAAGAAAAAGAGCTCCCCGCTTTCAAGTACTCTGGGAAAACCAAGCCAGCCATCCCGCAATGGAGCCTCCAGACAGTGTCCTGCGGAGGTGGACAAAGTTTGAACAGGAACGAAGGAAGCGCGCACGGCCGATGAGTGTTCATGGAGGACTGTGACTTCCAAAAGGCTACAGCCATCACGGAAGGGGAAGATGGTCGCTAAGAATGGTAAGGAGCCGCCCTCTTACGCCAGAGGGGCAAGGAAGCACAATAGAGATGAGCTGACTTATGCAGTCATCAATATCGGTTGTGCATTCGGTAGGATTCCACCAGATCATCGGTCCCAAGTGAAGGATCTAGTTAACGATCGAATTTTTGAACATGTGTGGAACTCTGTAAAGGGTCCACCCATACAAATGGTGAGCTGCGAGTTTTGAGGCGACATCTTTACGCTGCGTTTTGCGTCAGCGGAATGTATTGATATCGTCAAACAGCTCGTCAGAGGTATTCCGCTCCCTGGGAGGGCGCAAAGCTCGACCTGGTGAGAAAGATGGATATCCCCCAGCGCACAAAGGCTACGGTCTTCGTCAATGGATGGGGCAGTCAGTTTGGGACGGAATGCATGTTGGGATTCTTGGGTAAGCAAAACGAAGGTTTGGTCGCAGAGATGTGGGAGGTCTTCCACAGGGAGTAAAAGGAGGAAGGAACTCTCTTTGTGGTTGGCATTGATCAAGTCTCCGTGACAAGTTTGGCTACGGGAGCAATGCTGTCTTTTTCGAGATTGGGAAGACTGGGATAGGCAGAAATTTTCATTCTGCGACATAAGGCCGTGCAGTGGCAGGTGACTCAACACCGCCCAACAAACACGGGACAACGACACAATCACGGCATCTCTCAATATTCAAAAGACTAGTAGAAGCAATAATCCTAACACTAAAATATCAGGCAGTGCAGTGGCAAGAGACCCAACACAGCCTAACATGGGTAATGATCCTAATATTGAAACATTGGGCAGCGCAGCGACAGGAGTCTCAATGCAACCCAACGAACAGTGAGCCGATGATGGTACCATCAACTACTCCCAAGAACCCCATTTACTTAAGATTTGGAAGGCTAAGATAGGCAAAGATCCTAGTATTGAAACACCAGGTAGAACAGGGAATGGAAACCCAATAAAGTTTAAGGAACAGGGACCCGACGATGGAACTATTACCGACTTTATAAAACGTCGGAAGACTAGACTAGGCAATGAACCTAAAACGATTACATCAGGCAGTGCAGTGACAGGAAAGCCAATGCAGTCTAAAGAAGAGGGAGCAGACGATGAGATCATCACCTACTCCCAAGATGCCCATTTACAGGAGGACCAATGATTGAGGTAATCCGGATAAACCTCCACAGGAACGAGATTGCTTCACTCTGGTGCTGAAAATCCGCAAGGGCAAGATTCATATTGCTTTAATTCAGGAGCCATGGCGGCCCGGAACAATGTTTCTGGACTGAACCATATCAACTTCCAAATATTCTATGCTAACACTGGTACTCGGCCGAGGACCTGCGTTATTTGTCATAAAAATTTAATAATATATTTTCCCAAGAGTTGTCAACGTCGGTGGCAATATTGACGAGACAGGGAGACGGTGGAGCATACCTGGCATCACTTTATTTGCCTTTCGACTCTCCGACACCGCCCCCACGTCGGAGCTGCAACGGTTGGTGAGAAAAGCAAAACAGACAGGAAAGGAGGTACTAATAGGGTGCGATGCGAACTCTCGCCACATTTCGTAGGGTAGTACTAACACTAATAAACGGGGCAAAGCCCAGGCAGGGTTCTTGAATACTAACGACCTAATAACACTTAATAATGGTAACACCGCTACCTTTGTTAATAGGATTAGGGAGGAGGTATTAGATGTGACGATGTGTTCAGAAAATCTGATCGATGAGGTTCAGGATTGGAGGGTCTCCATGGAACACTCTTTCTCTGACCATCGCACGGCCAGCGCCGAATCCAATAAGCTTCCGGAATAAGTTGAAAACAAACTGGACAAAATTCGGAAGGCTACTCAGAAGAAGACTTGGGCAAGATAATTTAGATTGTCCAAGCATAGAAGACATTGACGAAAATGTCAACAGGATAACGACTGCACTGATGGGATGCTTCGAAGTAAGTTGCCCTCCTCGGGAAAGGAAATCAGCCCAAGAAAAACCCTGGATGACCGGGGAGATTCACAATATTGGGAAAGAGGTCCGCAGACTTTTTAACTGAGCACGTCGTAAAAAAGCGAATGTTTATTGGGATGTGTGCTTCACACAGCTCAAGGAATACATTACGTTTACCAGAGCGGCAGAACGTGCCTCCTGGAAGCTTTTCTGCGAACAGGTCGACAGCGTTAATGACGCCGCCAAGATAAAAAAGTTTCTCTCAAAAAACCCATGTCCAAACTGGAACTTTAGTAGACGACATGAGAGTGAGAGCAAAGACAACGGGGGACATGTTGAAGCTTTTGATGAAAATAAGTTTTCCACAGGTTACGAAGGAACTCTCGAAGACACCGGAATCATGGAATTATGACGTCGATCGAAGGTTTATAATTACAGAATTTATGGTGAAGACATCCTTGAGAAGTTTCAAACCATTTAAGTCACCTGGACCTGTTGGAATATTTCCTTTGTCATTGTCCACTTAGGTGGAGACACAATACCAGACATGAACCAATTTAGGCGTGTGGTATTGAAAACAATTAAGGATTTTGTAAGTAGCACGGAATTCCTAATTTAAAATTTTCTTTTAAGAGGTTACTTTATAGTTTTTAGAGCGCACAACGAGCCAATTACTGGCTTAGTTGTATGTCCACAGTGGCATGGGGCGGATTAATATCTGCACCCTCCTTTCAACCTAACCTAGGGAATTTTGAAAGCTGGTGTAAAAGGGGCTTCTAAGACTACTTTAACTTATAAGCTGTGCACATTTGCTTACATAGATTCACAAAAATTTGGGTTTTTTTTTCGCTCTCCTGTAAAATTGGTATTTTCGAGATATGTTGTTTGTCAAATTTCCACAGATATATATCCGAGGTGATGTGTATCCAATGTTCGGCCCGGCCAAACTTAACGCCTTCTTAATTGTTTGACATCAAACAAGACTTGCTTAAGGTATTCTCTTGATCGAACTGCTGGGATTCGAATTACCATCTGCAACTTATGATTTCGAAACTTCTCAAATTTAATATGCTACACAAAAATTTCATTATTTTTTGATTAGTCCTTCAATCTCCAAATATTTTTTTGCCCTATTGCAAATAATCCATTAATTTGTTTGTTTTTCTTCATTTCAGTTAAAACCACTACTTTCGGATTGACTTACACTTTCTCATCTCTGCTGCTAGTCCTCTTGATCGCTCAACAAAGCTTGGCTCAAGGCAACGACACTTTCAATCCGAATACTTTGTGTCCTTTGCTAGCGAATGGTACCAAAATCAAGGATCCTCGTTACTGCAATGTCTATATTGTGTGTATGAATGATACCAGCGTATCGGGTTCCTGTGGCGATCAGTTTTTTGATCTCAATACTGGCTTGTGTGTAGATCCCGATACGATCGATTGCATTTCCAGTAATCCTTGTGCCAAACAATCTACTGGATTTGCGCCAGATCCTTACAGCTGCAATGGTTACTATTATTGCAGCAATGGCGTGGGAACACACGGAGAATGTTCCTCTGGCTTGAATTACAATCCAGATACAAATAATTGTATCCGCAACTTTCCATGTGAAATAACCATGCTGCCAGACGATTATTGTAATATTGTGCCCGTGGGAGCTTTCATCAAAGTTCCCGATTCATGTACACAATATCAGACATGCTGGCAATCGCAATTACTTAATGGTACTTGTCCAACGGGATTTTTGTTTGATGCCTTCAGGGGCGATTGTGATTATCCGCAAAATGTCAACTGTGTGGATAAAAATAATCCGGAAATACCGGTCGAAGTTAGTTGCAACCAAACGGGAGTTTTTATTTCGGATGGCGTAACCTGTAATGGCTATTTCTATTGTGGTGAGAAAAATGACGAAGGAGATTATAAAATGATTCATGGCAACTGTCCGGTGGATCGTTTTTTTGTCGCTACAAATGGTGGCGAGTGTTTACCTCGTACCAGTATACGCTGTCCCTATGATCGTTGTGTTACCTTGGGCTTGGATTTTATGCAAATGGCAAATATTGATGACGATGGTTGTATAGGCTTTGCCATATGTCAGTATGGCAAAGAAATTTCTAGAGCAGAATGTCCGCAAGGACAATATTTCGATGAAATGGCTCAACTATGTGTTGATGAAGAGATAACATATGCGGCTTGTTCAACATCACCAAGTTCGACGACTACAAGTTCAACCACAGGATCCACAATAATTACAAGTTCTTCAACTATTTCTAGTACAACCACAACAACGGCCTCTTCTCAAATATATACTTCCACTACAGCCACAACAGAAGCTGCAGATTCTGTTAAGGTACCAACTTAGATATTGATTTGTTGATGTCTCATCAAAATGTAACCAAAATTGCTAATAAATCTTAAATACGGCTATAACTCCATATATATGTACCTCTGAAATATTTTTGCTATACTTCAAGTGCTAAAACAAAGAACATTTTGTAGCAGTTGAACAATTATGGCCTTAGCGGGCGACGTATGCATAGCTTATAATTATCGATAGTAAACAATGGACGACGCCCTTTCAAAGACTCTTCAGCTACTATTATCATAGCCTCAGGCATGCTTCTGATAGCCAAAACAATAACAAAGGTGACTTCTACTAGATTAGTTATTCCATTATCTTAGCTGTTCCAATTATGATTTTACTGAGTTATATGTTTTCATTGGAATTATGCTGCTGGTCAAGTACTGCCAGCATTATGTGGTGATTTCCACGAATTCGTCTGTCTTTCGCAAGCGATTTCAAAGAATTCTCTTGAGCAGTAAATCTTGATTGCGGTGCTTATATTAAAAAATAACCCCATAGTCAGTCGACGTTTCGGGAATTTCGCATTCATTGATTATGTTTGAATTTTCATGTAATTCATATTCACTATGCTGAAAGAAATCTTATCTTGTTTAGAATAATAGTGACCAACGAGTTGTTGTGGATGGGAATGAGGAAGTCCACTATATAAAGACAGAGCAAAAGTATGAGTAAGTCATACTCCACGGTCAACATGAGCATGGCTTAAGGATAATATTGGAAATCCCATAACCAAATCGTGGTGAGCTTAGGAGCAGCTCAATACCATATCTGAAAATTGCATCTGATATTTAAAGAAACAAAGAATAAAAGTGACCAACGAATTTTTGTGGATAGGAATGAGGACGTCCACTATATAAACACAGAGCAAAAGTACGAATAAGTCATATTCCACTGTCAACATGACCATGGCCCTCCCCCTTACCCTAATTTTCAGAAACGCCAGATCTGGGAGATGGGTGGTGCGATTTAAGCGAAAATTTGTGTGCTCTCATATAGTACCCTAAAAATAAAAATTTGGTATCCAAATTTCGGATGGGGTTCCTAGGGTGGCTGGCCCACCCTAAAACCCATCAAACATATATTTAAACCAATCACGACAATATGGGACTCAAATGAAAGGTATTTAGGATAAGAAAACGTATCTGATATCCAATTGTCGGACCAAGTGCTAGGGGGACCATCCCAAGCCCCAAAACACCCCTAAATCGAACATATTTACCGACCATGGCAATATGGGACTCAAATGAAAGGTATTTGCAAGTGGAATACGAAATCCCTTCCCCAAAACACCCCCAAACTGGACCATTGGAATATGGGGCTTAAATAAAAGGTATTTGAATGTAGAATACGAATCTGATATCCAAATATGGGACCAAGTGTTTGGGGGGCCGCCTCTCACCAAAAATGTCCCCCAAAAGGGACAAATTTACGACTATAGCAATATGGGGCTCAAATGAAAGGTCTTTGGGAGTAAAGCACGAATTTGATACCAATATTCGGGAAAAGTGTCTATGGGGCCACCCCACCCCCACAACACCACCCAAATAGTAAGTTTTTTCTGACTATTGCAATATGAGCTCAAATAAGAGGGTTATTAGAGTGGAACACGAATCCGATATATATTTCCAAGGCCAACTCACTGAATGGCCCCCATCCCCCAAAACACCCCCCAAACCGGTCATGTTTGCCGACTATGGAAAAATGGGGCTCAAATTAAAGGTATGTGGGAGTTGACCACGTATCTGATACTAACATTAGGGGCCAACTGTCTAACCACCATAACAACCTCCAAATAGGACGTATTTGCTCACCAAGATAATTTGGATCGTAAAGAGAGTGGAATTTAATATTGATAGTTTTTAGGGCCAATACCCCAAACTGGACATATTTGCTGACTTTTGTAATAAGGAGTTAAAATGAGATTAGAAAACGAATTTGATATCCAATTTTGAGGCCAATGGCAATATGGGGTTCAAATGAATGATATATAGATATATGAGAGTAGAGCACGTTGCTGATATTTTTTTCGGGCTTAGTGTTTGGGGGACCACCCCAATCCCCAAAACACCCCTAAATCGGTCATATTTACCGACCATGTCAATGTGGAGCTTAAATGAAAGGTATTGGGGGGTAGAGCAAGAATTAATACCCATTTTCTGGACCAATTTTCTGGGGGTCTACCCCTTTCCCAAAATACCCCACAAAAGCAATTTTTTAGTGACCATCGCAATATGGGGCTCAAATAAATGTAGTTGGGAGTAGAATTTGATATCCATATATAGGACCATGATATCCATATATAGGACCCTTCCCCAAAGGTTTAAAATCTTTCGACCATGTCAATACGTGGCTCAAATGAAAGGTATTTGAGATTAGAAAACGAATTTGATAACCTATTTTGGGGCCATGAGTTTGGGGGAAGCCTCATCGTGTAAACTCCTCTTATACCAATGGCAATATAGGGTTTAAATAAATTGTATTTGAGAGAAGAGCACGATGCTGATATTTTTTTAGGGCCAAGTATCTGGGTGACACCACAAAATCAGACATCATGAGAATATCGGGCTGAAATGAAGTATTTCAAGAATGGAGTACATCTTACATCCAAACTTAAATTCGCAGACCAATAAAGATCATATGGGATTCAGATAAAGGCACTTATATTGTTAAATTGTTTTGTCAAGTTTGCATCGTATTTCACTATCTTTATTGTCGAAAATAAATATTCCAAGAAAACTTTTGTTAGATATAAAGTAAAAGAAGGCGCAGCGGAGCGGGACCGGGTCAGCTAGTATATTATAAAGGCTGATTTTTTAGCTATAATCTTTTTGGCAACAGTGGTTTAAACAGCTCACGGATTCGCCA
The DNA here is from genome assembly GCF_963082655.1 of Stomoxys calcitrans. NCBI lineage: Eukaryota > Metazoa > Arthropoda > Insecta > Diptera > Muscidae > Stomoxys > Stomoxys calcitrans. The sequence goes on along the minus strand of NC_081552.1, from coordinate 69,075,467 downwards.
AGATGCAAGAGCTTGACTTGCATGACGGAGTCACGGCCATCATTTGCATGAAACAATATTCAAATATTAAATTAAATGGACCGTACTATCGACTCAAATAGAGATTTCATGCATTTTTCTGAATTTTATATGTTTTTGTTTTTTGAAAAATTTTCCCATAACTCTTAAAAAATCACTCTTTACTATGTAGGGTCGGAAATGAATATTTCTAATTGTTTCAAACGAATTTTATTAATGAATAAACCCCCTATCCTATGATGGTGGGTATAACAAGTAAAAACTATGTTCGGCCGGGCCGAATTTTGAACACACACCACCCGGGGATCTGCTTAAAATTTACGCAAATTTACCTAGTTTAAAGGCATATTTGTGCTTTCCGTAGGAATTATTTAACAATTCAGGCAAAAATTAAAGCCCATAGGGAACGTAGAAGAAGAATATGGAGATCGGTTCATATGGAAGCTATACCAGGTTATAGACCAATTTGAATCGTATTTCTCATGGTTATTGAAAGTCGTAACAGAACTAACTTCTAGCTTTCCCATGAACATTCCATTAAGAAACAGGGGATACTTCTCTCATGTCTATGGTAGAGTCCGATTAAAGTTTAAGCTCAACGATAGGGGGTGTCTGCTTTATGTCCAGTTCGGACGACGTGCCGCATAGCGGCACCACTTGGTAGAGAAGTTTTAACATGACAGGATACATCACAAATGTAGCCAGTATTAGTTCTCCGATAAGAACCGTTGAAAATTTTTCTGGTGATTACACCGGGATTTGAGCCGAGGCGTTCGGAGTTATAGGCAGACATACTAACCTTGCACCACGATGGCATCCAAAAGACATCTTCCTCGTAACAGAATGCTAAGTTCAAAATTTCTGTCAAATGGGCAAAAAATTGCGGCTTCTAGGGGCTCAAGATATCAAAGCCAGAGATCGGTTCATACGGGAGATATATCAGTTTATTGAACGAATTGTATCGTATTTGGCACGGTTATTGGAAGTCGTAACAGAAAACTACGTGCAAAATTTCGGAAGTACTTCAGAAGGAATACTAAAAGACGGTAAAGGTATTCATTGTCAAAATTTTAGAAATGGCTTGGAAATTTCATTTTAAAAGGGATACAGTCCTTCCATTAGAAGGCTTTGAAGCGCTGTTATCAGACTTGATTTAAGCAGGCCTTACTAATTTCCCCACTGGGTAATGCTGTCACTTAATGCTGTCACTAATGTCGACAGCATTAAGAGGGGATAATCACAGCTGAAAACATATTTTCCTGATGTTCTTGCCAGGATTCGAACCCAAGCGTTCAACGTCATAGACGGACGTGGACGGACGGACAGAGATAGCTCCTTGAAATGAAGAACATGAACGAAATTTTAAAGCCCTTGCTGGTCCGGGTGCCTCTAGGTAGAGCCCTAAATTTGGTCACCTCGGCATTTTGAAAAATTGTTCGCGCTGCAAAATCTTTATTTCAAAATTCTGCTTTTGTCATTGTCATTGTAAATTTTGTCATCAATCCAAATCATGCATCAAAATGTAATTTATTCGTAAATCGCAAAATACAAAGCCAATCTCGGCCAAAATTTCAAACGTTTAATATTTCCGAAACCAGTAAAGATATCATATATCTCCAGCGGACTTTTTTTGTACGGATTTTAAAGATTTCGCAGTCTGTACAAATTTTCTAAATACCGAGGTGACCAAATATAGTGCCCTGCCAAGAGGCGCCCGAAACAGCTAGGACCTTGAAGTTTTGTACACGATCTCGATAACACCTAAGCTCGAACCTTTACAAATTTCAAAGACTTATCACTATCAATTCTCAAGTGGCATATTTTTTACTAGTTTTTTTATTCTTTCTCACTGTGCGATATGGGTAGATCGACTTAGAATGTTAGGTTAGGTTGACTTGGTTGCCATAGCTGATTTCACTCGGAGGACGGTTTGCCCCATTGTGATACTCCAGAAAAAAAGAAAGCAAAAAAGAAATTGTGAGACCACGGACCATATCCTGATGTTAAAAGCGAATAAACGAATCAGAAAGAAAGGATAACCAGAGCAGGGATTGAAACACCTATTCCTCACGCCATGTCTGACTTGGAATGTCAAGACAATCAAGAATATTTGTACTTTATGGGGTCTCAGAAAAATGTAAAAAATACATGGTTCAAGTTTTGCATGGAGGTCATATCCGACAGTCGAAAAATCTTTGAAACAATTCTATAACATTTGAACGGATAAAGATGTCTACACGAAACTTGACAAAGTGAATGTGAAAGTGGTTTCAAATAAGTATACACAGTTTGGGCTGACATAGGGCGTGAATGTTGGTCATCTCCAGCATTTCAAATTTTGAAGTGCTGTCAAATAAGCTTTTGAAGAGTGAATTTTTAAGAGCTATAGGAAAATTAAAAAAAAAAAAAAAACATAAAATTAAGAAAATACATGAAACCTTCATTTGAATCTTTAGTAAGGTCCATATTATTAAATGTTTGAAGCGGGCTTGTCTGTATAGGCATGAGCTTTAACATAGCCGCACACCGCGCGATCTATGCGGCCAATTTACCGGTCCCGAACGCGAAATAAAGTGTTCACCGAGCTCTCCTCTCAATAAGTCCATTGTTACACGTGCTGTGTGCCATGTCGTACCGTCTCGTTGAAACCACATGTCATCCAAGTCAAACTCTTGAAAATAACGCTAATGGGTATTTGTACATGGGGCTTTATACAAATCTGAAACAATAAGGCCCAAATATGAACGGTTACAGCAATTGACCAACGACCTACATCAACAAGAAATCCCTGTGCAAAATTTCAAGCGGATATCTTTATTCTTTCGAGCGCTATCGCCATTTCCACCATTCTATGGTGGTGGGTATAAAAACATAAACAAATAAAAATGAAATATTTACTTCAACTAATGAATATTATATTTTAAAACTAATTTAACCTTGTTTTAAGCTAAAATCTGTTGACATGTTGAAATGTATGTTATGGTCCAGTCAGACCATGCCCGCTTAAATCCGTTGGTTGGTGGAAAGCTCTGTGTTTTGCGGTGAAGCTGCAAATGCGGCCACGGGCACTCAACGATTTTCACTAGGAGAGTCTCAGTGAGGAGTCTAAGTGCCAATGATACTCGATATGACAAGGCGAGTTTTTGACGCATCCAAATAACCAATGGCCAACATCAATGTCTGTGTCTGATGTGCGATCCAAAACCCAAACCCATGTGGTTGGGGCGCTGGGAGTATCACTATGAGAAACAAAGGAATAGTAACAAGTAAGAGCGTGCTAAGTTCGGCCGGGCAGAATATTTTATACCCTCCACCATTGTCGCATTTTTAGAGTTATTTGCGCGGTATCTCTTTTAGGCAAACAACGAATAATGAATAATAACTGTTATGCTTTTGGAGCTATAATAATTTCTAGTCCGATTCGGACCATAAATGAATTGAATGCTTAAATCCGATTTTATGAGATCAGAAGACCTGGTTTATGTAAAAAGAATACGAAATCATCAAGAATTTTTTGAAAAATGTTTTTATACCCAAGATACCTGTAAAATTATGAATACCCAGCTTTTGGGTATTAATGGGTAAATACCCGGTTATTTACCCAATTTACCGGGTAAATATCCAGTTATTTTTCCAATTTACCGGGTAAATACCATTTGGGTATTTACCCATCGCCCATCTCTACACATGCTACTTGCCTATGCCGACGACATCGACATCATAGATGGGTCATCGGAAGTAGTAACTGCGGCCTTTGAAAAAATCGAAAGAGAATCAGTGAAAGTTGGTCTGGCAGTAAATAGAGATGGGACAAAATGGATGGCTGCAACTCCCATAACGCCTTGTACGTCGGAGCAGATAAAGAAAATGGAGAAAATTGGGAACCACAACTTTGAGATAGTCATTAACTTTACCTACTTCGGCACCGCCGTAACCGAAACTTATGACACACTGTCTTAAATTTCAGCAAAATCGGATAATAAATGTGGCTTTTATAGGCCTAAGACCTGAAATCGGCGGATCGGTCTATATGGGGGCTATATCAAAATATAGTCCGATACAGCCCATCTTCGAACTTAACCTGCTTATGGACAAAAAAAGAACCTGTGCAAAATTTCAGCTCAATATCTCTATTCTTAAAGACTGTAGCGTGATTTCAACAGACAGACGGACGGACATGTCTAGATCGTTTCGATTTTTACGCTGATCAAGAATATATATACTTTATAGGGTCGGAAATGGATATTTCGATGTGTTGCAAACGGAATGACAAAATGAATATACCCCCATCCTTCGGTGGTTGGTATAAAAATAAAATAATATCCAAAATAAGTCAAAATTTTATAATTTTTCTTTTTTTATTGGGTTGCCCAAAAAGTAATTGCGGATTTTTTAAAAGAAAGTAAATGCATTTTTAATAAAACTTAGAATGAACTTTAATCAAATTTACTTTTTTTACACTTTTTTTCTAAAGCAAGCTAAAAGTAACAGCTGATAACTGACAGAAGAAAGAATGCAATTACAGAGTCACAAGCTGTGAAAAAATTTGTCAACGCCGACTATATGAAAAATCCGCAATTACTTTTTGGGCAACCCAATAATTTACTTAGAACCCTTAACTTTATTTATAAATGAAGTTCCGTTGCCTAAAAATGCTTAATAAATTATAGGGAAGCCATAAAATCAAAATTGGTCTGGCCAGACCAATCCCCGCTTCCTAAGGTTAAATCATTCAATTGCAACAAAAAAACTAGAAGGGGTAGAGATATCTCTTTGAAATTTCAGATTGTCCGGGGTCCTTTTGCCAGGCCATTAAAGTTCGTCACCTCGGCATTTCGAAAAATTGTTCGGGTTGCCAAATCTTCATTTGTGGTCCGATTTTCATTTTTTTTTCTTTGCTGAATAGTGCTCAAAAACTCTTGCAAAAAAGTCCGCTTGAGGCAAAAAATATATTCTCCGTTTTTGGGTACATACAAGTTTGAATATTAAGCCGTTAAAATCATGGACAAGATTGGTTTCGTATTTTGTAGTTCGATTTTCATTTCCACATCTGATTATTCAGTTAAAAGTTATACAGCTTGGAAGTCAAAATATGTGAAAAGTGTATTTTTATACTCTCCACCATAGGATGGGGGTATACTAATATAGCATTCTGTTTGTAACATCTCAAAATATGCGCCTGAGACCCCATAAAGTATATATATTCTTTTTATCGATCTATCCATGTCCGCCCGTCTGTCCGTATGTCCACCTGTCTATTTGTCGAAAGCACGCTAACTTTCGAAGGAGTAAAGCTAGCCGCGTGAAATTTAGCACAAATACTTTTAATTCGTATAGGTCGGTTGGGATCGTAAATGGGCCAAATCGGTCCATGTTTTGATAAAGCTGCCATATAAACCGATCTTGGGTCTTGACTTCTTGAGCCAATAGAGCGCGCAATTCTCATCCGATTTGGCTGAAATATTGCAATTCTTATCCGAATGAACTGAAATATTACACAATGAATTCTACAATGTTCAGCATTCATTTATGGTACGAATCGGACTATAACAATAGCATAGCAGTTCTTATTCAATATTCGTTGGTTGCCTAAAAAGAGATACCGCGCCCAGAACTCTACAAATGCGATTCATGGTGGCCAGGCCGTACTAACCATGCTCTTATTTGTTTTTAAATTTTTTGGCAAAAAGTATTTTTACTGATTGCTCTTTATTGAAAAAAAACTTGCTTCAATACCTTCATGTTTTCTTCCTTTTTTGTGAAAATGACATATTTTAGAAGGGGTTTCAGTGAAATTTGGACAATATACGTCAACTTAAAAGGGTGCTATATGTACTTCAAAAAAGGAATTTTTTTATTAAAAAGTTGAAAATCCCTCAGATACCCCAATTAGGCAAATGTTTTTTAACTCCATATGTACCCTAAACGCATCCAGAAATTTTTTTCTTCTAGAAATATTTGTATCCTCTACAGCAAATTTACAAAAAAAACTAGTTTTGAAACCATCTTTGCTTGAAAGGGGTATTTGGGGTATTTTTATAAAAAACTAGCTGACCCGAACCCGCTCCGCTGCGACTTCTTTTACTTTATATGGAACAAAAGTTTCTTTAGAATATTTATTTTCGACAATTAAAGAGCTATTAGTAAAATACCATGCTACGAAAATAGTATATCGCCCGACTAACAATTTAACAATATAAGTGCCTTTGTCCGAATCCTATATAATTTTTAATTAGTCTACGAATTTAAGTTTGGATGTAAGGTGTACTCCATTCTTAAAATACTTTATTTCAGCCCGCTACTCTCATGATACCTGATTTAGGGGTGTTTTCGGGAGTGAGGTGGTCCTCCAGGCACTTGACCCTGAAAAAATATCAGCATCGTGCTCTTATTTCAAATACCATTTAGTTAAACCCCATATTGCCATTGGTTTAGGGGAGTTTACAGGATAAAGCGTCCCCCAAACACATGGTCAAAAATAGGTTATCAAATTCGTTTTCAAATCTTAAATACCACATATTGGCATGGTCGAAAAATGTTTTCCCTTTGCAGGGTGTTTTGGGGAAGGGGTGATTCCCTTAATACATAGTCCTAAATTTGGATACCAAATTCGTATTCTACTCCCAAATACCTTTATTTGAGCCCCATTTTGCGATGGTCACTAAAACATTGCTGCTTGTGGGGTATTTTGGGAAAGGGGTTGACCGCCAGAAAATTGGTCCCGAAAGTGGGTATCAATTCTTGCTCTACCCTCCAATACATTTTATTTAAGCTGCACATTGACATGGGGTATATATGGCCAAATTAGGGGTGTTTTGGGGATTAGGGTGGTCGCCCAAACACTAAGCCTGGAAAATATATCAGCAACGTGCTCTATCCTCATATATCTATATCTCATTTATTTGAACCCCATATTACCGTTGCCCTCAAAATTGGATATCAAATTCATTTTCAAATCTCATTGAAACTCCTTATCGCAAAAGCAGAAAATATGTCCGGTTTGGGGTATTGGCCCTAAAACTATAAATATTCAGTTCCACTCTCTTTACGACCCAAATTGTCTTGGTGAGCAAATACGTCCTATACGATCAAGAATACAGCGGTCAAAAAAAGTATTCATCATTCAATGTTTTTTTTTTTAATAAGTCTACAAAAGACAATTGGAATAAAAACATATTAAACTAATGATGCAGTAGTGCTTGTGTGATATATATGTACACAATTTCATTGTTTTTAAAGAAAAAAATAGTATTTATTGGAACAAAAAGGGCCATTTTACAGCTGAACACAAAAAATTAAACAAAAAAAGTATTCATCATTGCAAAAAAACAAAAAAATAAATAACATAATTTAAAACAAGTAAAAGCGTGCTAAGTTCGGCCGGGCCGAATCTTATATACCCTCCACCATGGATCGCATTTGTCGAGTTCTTTTCCCGGCATCTCTTCTTAGGCAAAAAGGTTGCTCTGCTATTAAAACGATATCAAGATATGGTCCGGTTCGGACCACAATTAAATCATATGTTGGAGACCTGTGTAAAATTTCAGCCAATTCGTATAAGAATTGCGCCCATTGGGGCTCACGAAGTAAAATAGAGAGAACGATTTAAATGGGATCTGTATCGGGCTATTGACCGATTCAGACCATAATAAACACGTTTGTTGATGGTCATGGGAGAATCCGTCGTACAAAATTTCAGGCAAATCGGATAATAATTGCGACCTCTAGAGGCTCAAAAAGTCAAGATCCCAGATCGGTTGATAGGACAGCTATATTAGGTTATGAACCGATTTGAACCATACTTGGCACTGTTGTTGGATATAATAAGAAAACACGTCGTGCAAAAATTCATTCAAATCGGATAAGAATTGTGCCCTCTAGAGGGTCAAGAAGTCAAGACCCAAGATCAGTTTATATGCCAGCTATATCAGGTTATTGACCGATTTGAACCATACTTGGCACAATTGTTGGGTATCGTAACAAAACACGTCGTGCGAAATTCCATTCTAATCGGATAAGAATTGCGCCCTCTAGAGGCTCAAGAAGTCAAGACCCAAGATCGGATTATATGGCAGCTATATCAGGTTATGGACCGATTTAAAACATACTTGGCACAATTGTTGGGTATCGTAACAAAACACGTCGTGCGAAATTCCATTCTAATCGGATAAGAATTGCGCCCTCTAGAGGCTCAAGAAGTCAAGACCCAAGATCGGATTATATGGCAGCTATATCAGGTTATGGACCGATTTAAAACATACTTGGCACAATTGTTGGGTATCGTAACGAAACACTTCGTGCCAAAATTCATTCAAATCGGATAAGAATTGCGCCCTCTAGAGGCTCAAGAAGTCAAGACCCAAGATCGGATTATATGGCAGCTATATCAGGTTATGGACCGATTTGAACCATACTTGGCACAGTTATTGGATATAACAACAAAACACGTCGTGCAAAATTTCTTTTCAATCGGATAAGAATTGCGCACTCTAGAGGCTCAAGAAGTCAAGACCCAAGATCGGTTTATATGGCAGCTATATCAGGTTATGAACCGATTTGAACCATACTTGGCACAGTTATTGGATATCATAACAAAACACATCGTGCAAAATTTCATCCTAATCGGATAAGAATTGCGCACTCTAGAGGCTCAAGAAGTCAAGACCCAAGATCGGTTTATATGGCAGCTATATCAGGTTATGAACCGATTTGAACTATACTTAGCACAGTTGTTGGATATCATAACAAAACACGTCGTGCAAAATTTCATTCCAATCGGATAAGAATTGCGTTCTCGAGAGGCTCAAGAATTCAAGACCCAAGATCGGTTTATATGGCAGCTATATCAAAACATGGACCGATATGGCCCATTTACAATACCAACCGACCTACACTAATAAGAAGTATTTGTGCAAAATTTCAAGCGGCTAGCTTTACTCCTTCGGAAGTTAGCGTGCTTTCGACAGACAGACGGACGGACGGACGGACGGACGGACGGACGGACAGACGGACGGACATGGCTAGATCGACATAAAATGTCGCGACGATCAAGAATATATATACTTTATGGGGTCTCAGACGAATATTTCGAGTAGTTACAAACAGAATGACGAAATTAGTATACCCCCCATCTTATGGTGGAGGGTATAAAAATTAATACTTTGTTATTCGACCACCGCGTCTTATAACTTCTTTTAAACGGTTTGACATCGATTGGACTAATTTAGCGGTTATATTTTGGTCTATATTAGTCCATTCCTCCATTATCACCTGTTGCATTTCACTCTTGCTCGAAAAATTGCGCGTTCTCAATTTGCGTTCGAGATGTTCCCAAAGATGTTCAATTGGGTTCAAGTCGGGACTTTGAGGAGGAGTTTTAATGACTTTGGGGCAGTTATACAGCATCCACATCTTGACATTTAAAGCAGAATGTTTGGGGTCATTATCTTGATAATATTGAAAGTTATTACCAAGCCCAAGTTTTACAGCACTATCTTTTAAATTCCTCTTTAAAATGTCAATGTAATACTTATGATCCATTACTCCATTAATAATTTCAAGATTTCCCGCTCCTGAAGCCGCCATACACCCCCAAACCATTAAACCACCTCCACCATGTTTTACAGTAGCAACTGTGTTTCGTTCTTCAAGCTCTGTATTTGGTTTTCTGTACACTATGACCTTTCCATCGCACCCAAAAAGATTAAACTTGCTCTCGTCTGCAAAAATGACTGTTTTCCAAAATGATTCGGGCTGTTTTACATACATTTTTGCGAAGTTTAGCCTTTTCACTCGGTTTATTTTATTTATAAAGGGCTTCTTACGTGCAGTTCTTCCTCTGTAACTATGCCTTTTGAGTGTATTTCGAATTGTTTGTGTAGTAACTTCCTTCCCTAAATATTCCATAGTGTTTTTACGAAGAATGGTCGCATTTGTCTTCGGAGTTTTCTGAACTTGCCGCACTAGCCAACGCACATCTCCAACTGAAAGTGCTTTTGGTCGACCAGATCTTGGTTTATTGTCAACAGTTTTCGTTTCTGTCCACTTTCTGATGATGGATTGTATAGTAGATCGTGGTCTATTTAATATTTCACTGATAGTTTTTTGAGTTAAACCATTCCTGTGGTGTTTTATTATCAAAACTTTTACCTCATCAGAAACCTCGTTTTGCTTACGACCCATTTTGACAAAAACTATATTTTCAATGAAATTAAATATTTGCTGTCAAGGGCAAAGCCTCCTTTACTAAATAAAACAGAAAAGGGGGATTCCCAAATAATATTTGAATTTGACTTTGATGATAGCACATCAATGATGAATACTTTTTTATACCCTCCACCATAAGATGGGGGGTATACTAATTTCGTCATTCTGTTTGTAACTACTCGAAATATTCGTCTGAGACCCCATAAAGTATATATATTCTTGATCGTCGCGACATTTTATGTCGATCTAGCCATGTCCGTCCGTCTGTCCGTCTGTCCGTCCGTCCGTCCGTCCGTCCGTCCGTCCGTCCGTCCGTCCGTCCGTCTGTCTGTCGAAAGCACGCTAACTTCCGAAGGAGTAAAGCTAGCCGCTTGAAATTTTGCACAAATACTTCTTATTAGTGTAGGTCGGTTGGTATTGTAAATGGGCCATATCGGTCCATGTTTTGATATAGCTGCCATATAAACCGATCTTGGGTCTTGAATTCTTGAGCCTCTCGAGAACGCAATTCTTATCCGATTGGAATGAAATTTTGCACGACGTGTTTTGTTATGATATCCAACAACTGTGCTAAGTATAGTTCAAATCGGTTCATAACCTGATATAGCTGCCATATAAACCGATCTTGGGTCTTGACTTCTTGAGCCTCTAGAGTGCGCAATTCTTATCCGATTAGGATGAAATTTTGCACGATGTGTTTTGTTATGATATCCAATAACTGTGCCAAGTATGGTTCAAATCGGTTCATAACCTGATATAGCTGCCATATAAACCGATCTTGGGTCTTGACTTCTTGAGCCTCTAGAGTGCGCAATTCTTATCCGATTGAAAAGAAATTTTGCACGACGTGTTTTGTTGTTATATCCAATAACTGTGCCAAGTATGGTTCAAATCGGTCCATAACCTGATATAGCTGCCATATAATCCGATCTTGGGTCTTGACTTCTTGAGCCTCTAGAGGGCGCAATTCTTATCCGATTTGAATGAATTTTGGCACGAAGTGTTTCGTTACGATACCCAACAATTGTGCCAAGTATGTTTTAAATCGGTCCATAACCTGATATAGCTGCCATATAATCCGATCTTGGGTCTTGACTTCTTGAGCCTCTAGAGGGCGCAATTCTTATCCGATTAGAATGGAATTTCGCACGACGTGTTTTGTTACGATACCCAACAATTGTGCCAAGTATGTTTTAAATCGGTCCATAACCTGATATAGCTGCCATATAATCCGATCTTGGGTCTTGACTTCTTGAGCCTCTAGAGGGCGCAATTCTTATCCGATTAGAATGGAATTTCGCACGACGTGTTTTGTTACGATACCCAACAATTGTGCCAAGTATGGTTCAAATCGGTCAATAACCTGATATAGCTGGCATATAAACTGATCTTGGGTCTTGACTTCTTGACCCTCTAGAGGGCACAATTCTTATCCGATTTGAATGAATTTTTGCACGACGTGTTTTCTTATTATATCCAACAACAGTGCCAAGTATGGTTCAAATCGGTTCATAACCTAATATAGCTGTCCTATCAACCGATCTGGGATCTTGACTTTTTGAGCCTCTAGAGGTCGCAATTATTATCCGATTTGCCTGAAATTTTGTACGACGGATTCTCCCATGACCATCAACAAACGTGTTTATTATGGTCTGAATCGGTCAATAGCCCGATACAGATCCCATTTAAATCGTTCTCTCTATTTTACTTCGTGAGCCCCAATGGGCGCAATTCTTATACGAATTGGCTGAAATTTTACACAGGTCTCCAACATATGATTTAATTGTGGTCCGAACCGGACCATATCTTGATATCGTTTTAATAGCAGAGCAACCTTTTTGCCTAAGAAGAGATGCCGGGAAAAGAACTCGACAAATGCGATCCATGGTGGAGGGTATATAAGATTCGGCCCGGCCGAACTTAGCACGCTTTTACTTGTTTGTTCTGTTTTTGGTGTTATTATATAAAATTGCATTTTTTGCGCTAATTAAATTTATTTTTTGAATTTATTTTAAAACATATTACGAAAAATAAACTATTGCATAAAACTGCATTATTTGTTTACTTTAAATTTTCTTCAATTACCCAAAATAAGTGAATTTATTATCAATTTTGCTTATGATGAATACTTTTTTTGACCGCTGTATATATACTTTATGGGGTCTCAGACGAATATTTCGAGTAGTTACAAACAGAATGACGAAATTAGTATACCCCTATCCTATGGTGGATGGTATAAAAATACACATTTTTTGACAGAATAATCAAATGTGGACATTTATTCCGGCAAAGGCAATGTAAATTTTGTCAAAAAACCAAATCATTTACATAACAAGTAAAAGCGTGCTAAGTTCAGCCGGGCCGAATCTTGGGAACCCACCACCATGGAATCTGCTAAAAAACTAAACAAAATAAATTTAGTTGAAGGGCATAATTTTATTCTACAAACTACCAAACTTCTGTCAAACCAGCAAATGCTTCTAGAAACCGAACAAGGATAATCGAGAGACTGGTTTAAATGGGAGCTATATCAGGTTATAGACTGATTTGGACCGTACTTGGCACAGTTGTTGGAAGTCGCAACAGAACACCGCATGCAAAGCCAAATCGGACAAAACCAGCGACTTGTAAGGACTCAAGAAGTAAAATTGGGAGATCGGTTTGAATTTACTAAATCGGACAAATTTCCGACCATAGCAATATAGGACTCAAATTAAAGGTATTTGCGAGTAGAATACGAATTTGATATCCGAATGTGGAACCAAGTTTCTGGGGGTCCACTCCTTCTCCAAAACATCCCCCATTCAGAACTCATTTCGGAATCTGATATCCAAATGTGGGACCAGTTCTTATTTTGGCATTAAGAAGATTAGATTGAAGGAACCATTTTCGATCATTGTAAGGCCGCTTTGGCGGCACTAAAGCTCCTCCTAATGGAAGGGGATTTGACGTGGTCCTTATGCAGGAGCCATGGGTGTGTGGAGGCATGGTTCTTGGACTAAGAATTCCGGGATTTAAAATACTCAAGGGTACAGGGAATGTGAGATAAAGAGCCTGTATTCTTGCATAGAGTTGTCTAAATGTTTTTCTTCTTCCGTCGCTAAGCACTGAAGATTAAGTATTGGGTTGCCCAAAAAGTAATTGTCGGTAATATAGTAGTAATATAGTCGGCGTTGACAAATTTTTTCAACGGCTTGTGACTTTGTAATTGCATTCTTTCTTCTGTCAGTTATCAGCTGTTACTTTTAGCTTGCTTTAGAAAAAAAGTGCGCGAAATTTTGTTTACATTTGTTTGTTTGGCGTCAATTTTAATATGGGTACCACATGTATTGAAAGAAATTCATTTAACAAACCGAATCAACGCTTGTGATGTGCACCTTAAATGCAATGAATTCGATCCGTTTTTAAAACGAATCATAACTGGAGATGAAAAATGGATTGTTTACAACAACGTTAGTCGAAAACGATCATGGTCCAAGCATGGTGAAACAGCTCAAACCACTTCAAAGGCTGATATCCACCAAAAGAAGGTTATGCTGTCTGTTTGGTGCGATTGGAAGGGTGTGGTATTTTTGAGCTGCTTCCAAGGAACCAAACGATTAATTCGGATGTTTACTGTCAACAATTGGACAAATTGAATACAGCCATCAAGGAGAAGCGACCAGAATTGGTCAATCGTAAAGGTGTCATATTCCACCAGGACAACGCTAGACCGCACACATCTTTGGTCACTCGCCAACAACTGAGTGAGTTTGGCTGGGAACTTTTGATCCATCCACCATATAGCCCTGACCTTGCACCATCAGACTACCATTTATTTCGATCTTTGCAGAACTTCTTAAATGGTAAAACTTTCGGCAATGATGGGGCTATAAAATCGCACATGGTTCAGTTTTTTGCAGATAAAGGCCAGAAGTTCTATGAGCGTGGAATTCTAAATTTGCCAGGAAGATAGCAAAAGGTTATCGAACAAAATGCCAATTATATATTTGATTAAAGTTAATTCTAAGTTTTATTAAAAATGCATTTACTTTCTTTTAAAAAATCCGTAATTACTTTTTAGGCAACCCAATATATCAAGTTATAGTCCGATTCTTACCATAAATTAATGCTGAACATTGTAGATGTCGTTGTGCAATATTTCAGTTCATTCGGATAAGAATTGCGTCTTGTAGGGGCGCAAGACACAAAATCGGGAGAAAGGTTTATATGGGAGCTGCATCAAGCTATTGATCGATTCAGACCATATTAGTCACGTATCTTGAAGGTCATGAGATAAGCCGTTGTACTAAATTTCAGCCAAATCGGATCAGAATTGCGCCCTCTAGAGGTTCAAGAAGTCAAGATCCCAGATCGATTTATATGCCAGCTATATCAGGTTCTATGCCGACTTACGCCATACTTAGCACAGTTATTCGAAGTCATAACAAAACACCTCATGCAAAATTTCAGCCAAATCGGATAAGAATTGCGCCCTCTAGAGGCTCAAGAAGTCAAGACCCAAGATCGGTTTATGTGACAGCTATATCAAAACATGGACCGATATGGCCCATTTACAATCCCAACTGACCTACACTAATAAGAAGTATTTGTGGAAAACTGTAAGCGCTCAGCTTTACTCCTTCGAAAGTAAGCGTGCTTTCGACAGACGGACTGTCGGATACGGCTAGATCGTCTTAAAATGTCATGGCGATCAAAAATATATGTACTTTATGGGGTATCGGACGAATATTTTAGGGTGTTACAAATGGCATGACGAAATTAGTTTACATTATCCTATGGTGGGGGTGCTCTTTTATGGTTATTAAATAACATTAGTAATTTAACAAGTAGAAGCGTCCTAAGTCCGGCCGGGCCGAATCTTATATACCCTCCACCATGGATCGCATTTGTCGAGTTCTTTTCCCGGCATCTCTTCTTAGGCAAAAAAGGATATAAGAAAAGATTTGCTCTGCTATTAGAGCGATATCAAAATATGGTCCGGTTTGGACCACAATTAAATTATATATTGGAGACCTGTGTAAAATGTCAGCCAATTCGAATTAGAATTGCGCCCTTTGGGACTCAGGAAGTAAAATAGAGAGATAGATTTTTATGGGAGCTATATCGGGCTATAGACCGATTCAGACCATAATAAACACGTATGTTGATGGTCACGAGAGAATCCGTCGTACAAAATTTCAGGCAAATCAAATAATATTGGGTTGCCCAAAAAGTAATTGCGGATTTTTCATATAGTCGGCGTTGACAAATTTTTTCACAGCTTGTGACTCTGTAATTGCATTCTTTCTTCTGTCAGTTATCAGATGCTACTTTTAGCTTGCTTTAGAAAAAAAGTGTAAAAAAAAGTATATTTGATTAAAGTTCATTCTAAGTTTTATTAAAAATGCATTTACTTTCTTTTAAAAAATCCGCAATTACTTTTTGGGCAACCCAAAAATTGCGGCCTCTAGAGGCTCAAGAAGCAAAATCCCAGGTCGGTTTATATGACAGCTATACCAGGTTATGGACCGATTTGAACAATACTTAGCACAGTTATTAGAAGGGATACTAAAACACTATGTGCAAAATTTCAGTCAAATCGGATGAGAATTGCGCCCTCTAGAGGCTCAAGAAGTCAAGACCCAAGATCGGTTTATATGGCAGCTATATCAAAACATGGACCGATATGGCCCATTTGCAATACCAACCGACCTACACTAATTAAAAGTATTTGTGCAAAATTTCAAGCGGCTAGCTTTACTCCTTCAAAAGTTAGCGTGCTTTCGACAGACAGACGGACGGACAGACGGACGGACAGACGGACGGACATGGCTAGATCGCAGCCCCGCTAGGTACCCTATCCGAAATTTGGATATCAAATTTTTATTTTTAGGGTACAATATGTGGACACACAAAATTTCGCTTGAATCGCACCAACCATCTCCGAGATCTAGTGTTTCTGAAAATTAGGATAAGCGGAAGGGTCCGCCCCCCCTTCAGATATCAAAAAATGTAGTGCCCTATTTGTATCACGGGGTCATTAAGCAACATCTGTGAAAATTTCAGGAAAATCGGTTCAGCCGTTTCTGAGTCCATAAGGAACACATAAACATACAAGCAAACAAACAAACAAACACAAATTGATTTTTATACACAAGATTCGTAATCTACTCCTCATACCTTTCATTTGAACCCCATATTGATATGAACTTCAATATGTCTGTTTGAAGGAGTTTTGGGGTTGGAGGATACTGGGTACTTGAACCCAAAATATAATAACATATTCGTATTTTACTCTTAAATACCTTTCATTTGATATCCATATTGTCTCAATAGGTTCACTATTGTTTTTTTAAGTTTTTGTACTTTTGTAACTATAGCTAAAAAAAATTTGTTGAAGCAGTCGGCGGCAAAAATCGAATTGAAACTAAATCCTATAGACTTTTCTTGATTTATCGACTTTTCTATTTTTTATAACCTCCACCATAGGATGGGGGGTATACTAATTTCGTCATTCTGTTTGTAACTACTCGAAATATTCATCTGAGACCCCTGAGTATATATATTCTTGATCGTCGCGACATTTTATGTCGATCTAGCCATGTCCGTCCGTCTTTCCGTCCGTCTGTCTGTCGAAAGCACGCTAACTTCCGAAGGAGTAAAGCTAGCCGCTTGAAATTTTACACAAATACTTCTTATTAGTGTAGGTCGGTTGGTATTGTAAATGGGCCATATCGGTCCATGTTTTGATATAGCTGCCATATAAACCGATCTTGGGTCTTGACTTCTTGAGCCTCTAGAGTGTGCAATTCTTATCCGATTGGAATGAAATTTTGCACGACGTGTTTTGTTATGGTATCCATTAACTGTGTCAAGAATGGTTCAAATCGGTTCATAACCTGATATAGCTGTCATATAAACCGATCTGGGATTTTGACTTCTTGAGCCTCCAGAGGTCGCAATTATTATCCGATTTGCCTGAAATATTGTACGACGGAATCTCTCATGACCATCAACATACGTTTATTATGGTCAGAATCGGTCTATAGCCCGATACAGCTCCCATATAAATCGATCTCTCTATTTTACTTCTTGAGCCCACAAAGGCGCAATTCTTATTCGAATTGGCTGACATTTTACACAGGTCTCCAACATATTTAATTGTGGTCCAAACCGGACCATATCTTGATATCGCTCTAACAGCAGAGCAAATCTTTTCCTTTATCCTTTTTTTTTTGCCTAAGAAGAGATGCCGGGAAAAGAACTCGACAAATGCGATCTATGGTGGAGGGTATATAAGATTCGGCCCGGCCGAACTTAGCACGCTTTTACTTGTTAAAAGAAAATAACGTGTTTCGACGTAAACAGAGTATTTTAGGGATAGATTCTTCGTACTATATATATGCGTTAATGAAGAATATAAGCGTCGTATGAACCACGAGCTGTATGACGACGATAGCATAATTAGACGTATCAAAATACAACGGCTGCGTTGGCTAGGTCATTTTGTCAGAGTGGATGAAGAAGGTCCATCAAAGAAGTCTTTTGAAGGTAAACACGGTGGTACACGCAAACCCGGAAGTGGTGGAAGACACCTCGAAACTTGATGTCAGAGATTGTAGAATGAGCGCAAAAGATCGAGACGCAATTCTACGTTCGGCTAGTGGAACAAATGTTCTGTCATAGCCAATTAAATGTTTTTAGTTTGCGTAAAATTTTATGGAAATAAAAGCCATTAAACCCAATAGACCGACACAAACAATAGCCTGTTGAAATCATAAAACTGGTTTGAGAGCAAATATGAGCGCAAATGCAAAAATTTCATCTAAATACTGCAATTGATTCTCCGAAATGTTCACTATAAAATGATGATATTCGCAAAGACAACCACACTTTGAAGGCTTTGAAAGATAAGGATTGGCCTATAAATAGTGTATTGGCATTCAGTCCAAGATTCATCTCTGACTTTATGATCAATATCACCGCGATGGTTAAGTTCCTACACCCAAAAGCTACCACAGTTTTCCAAAAAAAAAAAATTTTTTTGAAGTATCTTTATCACAGTCACAAAAGAATGTTGGCAATTTTCGATCTTGAAACCAGTAAAAAGGCGTTAAGTTCGGCCGGGCCGAACTTTGGATTCCTACCACCTTGGGTATATATGTAAACCACCTTTCATCAAAATCAGGTGTAAATTGCATACCTTATGTCCCATAACAGTAATCGGTAGTCATTTGTTCAATCGTGTATAACTAAACATTGGTCTTTTTAGAAGCTATAACTAAAAATAAACTGATCTGCGACATATGCGACACGGATGTCGAAAAGCCTAACACAACGAACTGTCCCAAATCTCGGCGAAATCGGACAATAAGTGCGCCTTTTATGGGCCAAAACCTTAAATGGGGAGATCGGTCTATATGGCAGCTATATTCAAATCTGTACCGATCTGGGCCAAATTGAAGAAGGACGTCGAAGAGCATAACACAACGAACTATCCCAAATCTCGGCGAAATCGGACAATAAATGCGCTTTTTATGGGCCCAAAACTTAAAACCGAGAGATCGGTCTATATGGCAGCTATATTCAAATCTGGACCGATCTGAGCCCAATTGACGAAGGACGTCGAAGAGTGTAACACAACTCACTGTTTCAAATTTCCGCAAATTCGGGCAATAACTGCGCCTATTATGGCCCCAAAACCCTAAATCGGAGGATCGGTCTATATGGCAACTATATCCAAATCTGGACCGACGAAGGATGTCGAAGGGCCTAACAGAACTCACTGTCCCAAATTTCAGCAAAATCGGATAATAAATGTGGCTTTTAAGGGCCTAAGACCCTAAATCGGAGGATCGGTCTATATGGCATCTATACCCAAATCTGGACCGATCTGGGCCAAACTAACGTAGGATGTAGAGGGCTCTAACACAACTCACTGTCCCAAAATTCAGCGAAATCGGATAATAAATTTGGCTTTTATGGGCCTAAGACCCTAAATCGGAGGATCGGTCTATTTGGCAGCTATATCCAAATCTGGACCCATATGGGCCAAATTAACGAAGGATATCGAAGGGCTTAACACAACCCCCTGTCCCAAATTTCAGCAAATTGGATAAAAAAAAAGTAGCTTTTATGGGCCTAAGACCCTAAATCGGCGGATCGGTCTATATGGAGGCTATATCAAGATATAGGCCGATATAGCCCATCTTCAAACTTAACCTGCTTATGGACAAAAAAAGAATCTGTGCAAAGTTTCAGCTCAATATCTCTTTTTTAAAGACTGTAGCTTGATTTCAACAGACAGGCGGAAAGACGGACATACGTACAGACGGACGGACATGTCTAGATCGTCTTAGATTTTTACGCTGATCAAGAATGTATATATATTTATAGGGTCGGAAATGGATATTTCGATGTGTTGCAAACGGGATGACAAAATGAATATACCCCCATCCTTCGGTGGTGGGTATAAAAATGTGAGGAGGTGTAATGATCGGACTAAAATTATGGCTGCTAGAGCCTACAAGTATCATTTCGGATGAAATGTATATTGGAGCTGTATCTGAACCGCTGTCAAAAAATTATGCACACATTTTGGAACATTTAAATGAACGTCTTGTGCAAAATTTTGTAAAGATCAGACCAAAATTGTGGCTACCACAGCCTTAAAACGCCATATTAGATGAAAGATATGTATGGGAGCTATATCTAAATCTGAGCCGATTTTGTTCAAAATCAAAGCGTTCGTCCTTGGACCAAAAAAGTAACTTGTGCAAAATATTACGATAACCGAATAATAATTGCGACCTGTAGCTTGACCACAAGAATATCGAATATCTAAAGAACAAGGACAAAATTTTGAAGTCGAGAGGATTAGGATTTTACTTTTGATACATTGTTTCTTCGGATAAACTTCTTAGAATTGTATGTAGTTTACATTTCTGCTATACGATTAAAAAAAAATCCACCCGGTCTAATATATGTACTTATTGACTGTAATATATAAATTTTTCCTAGCAGTAAAAATTATTGTAGTAACTATTTATGTAGACATTAACTTGATAATTTGGTTAATAAGAAATTATACCGTTTGCCTGTTACGCCGAGAAATAAATAAATTATACATAACCTTATGTAGGGCAGTTTTCAACGATCTCTAATGTAGGCATACTGCTTGTATGGGAGCAATTTTTTGGGTGGTCGACTCCTTATCATGGCAACCACTATATGCTCCTTGGTTTGTTGTTAGAAATGATATAAAGCTTTTTTGTCGCAAAAGTTGCCTTGCAGGGTTTGGTTTGGATTGGTGGACCGCTTTGTTCTATAGGAGGCTATTACATCACTACTAGCTCGACCTTGAATGTCAACGCGACTACCAGTAAAGCCGTGGGTATGGTATTAAAACCACCGTTGCGCAGAGGTTAGCATCTTCGCCTACAACGCTGAACGCCTGGATTCGAATCCTGGCTAGACCATCAGTAAAAATTTTTCAGCGGTGTTTTTCCCCTCCTAATGCTGGCAACATTTGTGAGGTACTATGCCACGTAAAGCCCATCTCCAAAGATGTGTCGAATTGCGGCACTCCGTTCGGTCTCGGCTATAAAAAGGAGGCCCCTTATCATTGAGCTTAAACTTGAATCGGACTGCACTCATTGATATGTGAGAAGTTTGCCCCTGTTCCTTAGTGGAATGTTCATGGTATTAAAACCACAACATCAGTAGCCCTGACATTCTCAATGTAGCTGCAATATGAAGCAGTGAGTTGTTTTTGACCCCTCGATATCCCAGCCAAATTTTGCTCCAAATCGGGCCGAAAATGACGTTGTAAAATGTGACTATATTCGAATTGAATTCAGATTTGTCCTTGAAGTTGCTTTCGCCCGCTTGCCTTACTCAGTGATTCATTTTTTCGCCATGGAGTTTCTGCAGACGGCTCAGCCATTTTATTGGAGTGTTTTTCAAGTTGGTGGGGATATAATTAGTTTCAAGCACATAAAGGTTGAATTGTTTCATTGTTCTGTCCCAGCTATTATGCAGCTTTTAAGAACATGAAGTTTTTATTTCGTCATTTTATTTCATTTGTTCCAGAACATTGCAAATAGATAAGCCAAAGGTCTATTGGGACCCACGCTTATGCATAAGATTATATTAATCTTTATTGGTTACTAATCGGCTGATATTCTAAATCGGGAATTTCAAATACCCCGTTGTATAGAACTGCTTATCTAGTTGTAAATTTGATTTTGAGTGAAATCATATTTGAAATACCTTTATTTCGCTTAAATGGCCACAGTTGAGTTTTTCTACGGAATGACTTCGCTCATTTCACTGGGGAGCTTAGTGCCTCGTAAATGTAAAGATTGATAGTAGTGCCAATTGACAAGGAGATAATTAGTAGTACTCAAGCCTTGCGATTACTTGCAAAAAACAATAATACCTATAGATAAAGATTGATTACGAGTGCCTCTCTTTACAATAGTTTTCAGAAAACACTGCAAAGTTCTGCATTGTTTTTCCCAAGCCTTATCACATACGTTTTGTTATGGAATGAGAAATAATTGTATATTTTTATGAGCCTCTTAACAAGGTATTTTTGCAATAGTTCCATAAAGATTTTATGCGGAAATAAAAGTGTTTCATTTCACTTATTCGCAATTAGAGGTATTCGTTGGTTTGCATTGTACAGAAGTTATTTTCACGGCTAACATTGTAACAAAGGATATCTATTTGGAATCATCAACAGCGCTGCATTTGTGTTTCATTCTAAATGGGTAAGTGTTTTGACCCAAATCAATAGCACTACTAGTTTTCAACTCTGAAATATGCGAAATTCTGGCACTCAACAATTGGCTAAACAGAGGAATTTCTAGAGTTGTGACAGCTTGGACAGTTCCAGTTTTGTCTGTTCGATATTCATAAGGATTAGAACACAAGTATAAAATCAAGAAACTTCAGACTCACAAGTCTCCAGCTGATTGAAGGAAACTCAACTTGTCCTAACTCAACTTGTCAGTAAAAATTTTTCAGCGGTGTTTTTCCCCTCCTAATGCTGGCAACATTTGTGAGGTACTATGCCACGTAAAGCCCATCTCCAAAGATGTGTCGAATTGCGGCACGCCGTTCGGTCTCGGCTATAAAAAGGAGGCCCCTTATCATTGAGCTTAAACTTGAATCGGACTGCACTCATTGATATGTGAGAAGTTTGCCCCTGTTCCTTAGTGGAATGTTCATGGTATTAAAACCACAATATCAGTAGCCCTGACATTCTCAATGTAGCTGCAATATGAAGCAGTGAGTTGTTTTTGACCCCTCGATATCCCAGCCAAATTTTGCTCCAAATCGGGCCGAAAATGACGTTGTAAAATGTGACTATATTCGAATTGAATTCAGATTTGTCCTTGAAGTTGCTTTCGCCCGCTTGCCTTACTCAGTGATTCATTTTTTCGCCATGGAGTTTCTGCAGACGGCTCAGCCATTTTATTGGAGTGTTTTTCAAGTTGGTGGGGATATAATTAGTTTCAAGCACATAAAGGTTGAATTGTTTCATTGTTCTGTCCCAGCTATTATGCAGCTTTTAAGAACATGAAGTTTTTATTTCGTCATTTTATTTCATTTGTTCCAGAACATTGCAAATAGATAAGCCAAAGGTCTATTGGGACCCACGCTTATGCATAAGATTATATTAATCTTTATTGGTTACTAATCGGCTGATATTCTAAATCGGGAATTTCAAATACCCCGTTGTATAGAACTGCTTATCTAGTTGTAAATTTGATTTTGAGTGAAATCATATTTGAAATACCTTTATTTCGCTTAAATGGCCACAGTTGAGTTTTTCTACGGAATGACTTCGCTCATTTCACTGGGGAGCTTAGTGCCTCGTAAATGTAAAGATTGATAGTAGTGCCAATTGACAAGGAGATAATTAGTAGTACTCAAGCCTTGCGATTACTTGCAAAAAACAATAATACCTATAGATAAAGATTGATTACGAGTGCCTCTCTTTACAATAGTTTTCAGAAAACACTGCAAAGTTTTGCATTGTTTTTCCCAAGCCTTATCACATACGTTTTGTTATGGAATGAGAAATAATTGTATATTTTTATGAGCCTCTTAACAAGGTATTTTTGCAATAGTTCCATAAAGATTTTATGCGGAAATAAAAGTGTTTCATTTCACTTATTCGCAATTAGAGGTATTCGTTGGTTTGCATTGTACAGAAGTTATTTTCACGGCTAACATTGTAACAAAGGATATCTATTTGGAATCATCAACAGCGCTGCATTTGTGTTTCATTCTAAATGGGTAAGTGTTTTGACCCAAATCAATAGCACTACTAGTTTTCAACTCTGAAATATGCGAAATTCTGGCACTCAACAATTGGCTAAACAGAGGAATTTCTAGAGTTGTGACAGCGTGGACAGTTCCAGTTTTGTCTGTTCGATATTCATAAGGATTAGAACACAAGCTTAAAATCAAAAAACTTCAGACTCACGAGTCTCCAGCTGATTGAAGGAAACTCAACTTGTCCTAGACATCGGTGTCGCCGTGGCAAGAGCAGAGGTTTGAATGTTGTATATATAATACTTGCACTTTCCATTGAAGTTTGGCTCCTTCAAATTTTTGGCGTCTACTCGTAAACTCCTTAAATGTAGGTTATGACAGCTTGTAAAAAAAAAACAGCTGTCATTACCTACATTTAAGGAGTTTACGGGAAGACGCCAAAAATTTGAAGGAACCAAACTTCAATGAAAAGTGCAATATATATACAACATTCAAATCTCTGCTCTTGCCACGGCGACACCGATGTCTAGGACAAGTTGAGTTTCCTTCAATCAGCTGGAGACTTGTGAGTCTGAAGTTTCTTGATTTTATACTTGTGTTCTAATCCTTATGAATATCGAACAGACAAAACTGGAACTGTCCAAGCTGTCACAACTCTAGAAATTCCTCTGTTTAGCCAATTGTTGAGTGAACACATTTCGAACCGAACACTGATTTTGGTAATAAAATTCAATGATTTGCAAGCGTTGCTCGTTAGTAAGTCTATTCATGATGAAATGTCAAAGCATACTGAGCATCTTTCTCTTTGACACCATGTCTGAAATCCCACGTGATCTGTCAAATACTAATGCATGAAAATCCTAACCTCAAAAAAATCACCCTTTATAAAGCGAGCGGCTGCTGCGTTAATGATGTCTCGGAATATTCTCTCGACAACTAGCACATTTGAGGAGGGTGCATTCTCTGCCTCGGCCTTCTTCTGATTGACAAACGTACGGCGCCCAGAGTTTATGAAATCGGGCGGTCGGTCGATGGTGAGAATTATGCCTCGATGTCCGTTGCAATTCAATTGCAAGAATGATACACTTACCGGCAATGGCCCGGTAATGTTGGGACTGGAGTGCTGCTTTCTGCCTATATTGCCGCACAGGAGTGGTCGGAGGGGTCACTTAGTTCGATGACGAGGACGCACAGCACCTTGCACCATATTAAATGTGACTAAACTCCCGTAGTGACGGAAGGCCACAGCAAGATTGGAAAAGCACCCACTCCATGCAACGGTTACCTCACCGACGTTAACCGATGATGGAGGCGGTTCTGGCAAATCGCACAGAACCAGGGTCCGGGGTTCTTTTCAATCCAGGCACAGACCTGAAGCGTGAGGAGAAGGCACTCCGGGATTTGACTCTCAGATGATGAAAAAAGGATGAACACCTACACTGAGGCGGCAGCGGTTGCAGATAAATTACTCCATCTGGTTAACCCGGTACGTACAACCGGCTGTAATGGGATAGTGCATCAGATGGTGTCGTTCTCATTGCGGATGCAATGTACAAACAAGCCATCATTGCATTCAACTGGGCATTGAACAGTAGGTGGACTTTTGAAGCGCCGTCTATCAAACCACAACAGCTTATAGCACTATAGGTTTGACTACTGCAGTATACACCCAATGCATTACTTATTTTACTTTAATTGGCAATGACAGAGCAATTGTCCGATTAGCCGAACTTAGAACAGCTTTCCAAGCGCCTCGATCTTTTGCGCTCCATCTCCAATCTTTGACACTAAGTTTAGAGATATCTTTCACCACTTGATCTTCCCATCGGAGTGCTGGTTGTCCCGATTTGCCTATACCACAGTGCTGGCCTTCATAAAACTTATTCGCTGGAGCTTCTTCACTTATTACGACAACATGGCATAGCCAACGCAACCGTTGTATATTGATACGTTTACCTATGCTAACGACGTCATACAGCTCTTGGTTCATTTGACGCCAATATTCTACACCAATGCAAACTGGTCCACACATTTTGTGAATATCTGGTCTATGGTGGAGTTACCAGGTCTAAAGCCGCATCGGTAGGGCCCATTTATCTCATTGACTTTAGATTTTAATCGTTCCAACAGTACGCTTGATAGTGTGTGGTATGCGATTTCTCTTAAGTTGGCACATTCTGTCTTGTATCCTTTCCTGGAACATAGAATACTGAGGTTCCAATCATCGGGTATGCGTTCTTCTAGCCAGATCATGCAGACGATCTGATGCAAACGCCTTATCAGCGTGTCGCCTCCGGTCTTAATAAGTTCAGCGGGCAGCCCATCGGCTCCTGCTGCCTTGTTGTTATGCAGTCGGGTCACTGCTACTTAAACCTCATTTTGACTACGAAGTAAACATTTTACACAATCATTAGGGATTAGTTCTGCGGTATCATTTTCGCCACCATCGTCGGGCACTAGCAGCTGATTCCCAGCTCCCCTTATTTGTCTCTGCAGGAAGATGTGCCAGCCCCAAAGCCATCAGTTTGTTGTTTAATTCTTTGTTAAAATTTCCGGACTGAATTCTGACGGCTGTACATCTCAATTCGCTCACATTCACTTCTTTCCATATCATTTTTATACCCACCACCGAAGAACGGGGGTATATTTATTTTGTCATTCCATTTGCAACACATCAAAATATATATTTCCAACCCTATAAAGTATATATATTCCTGATAGTAGACGCATTAAAGACGATCTATCTATGCCCGTCCGTCTGTCTGTTGAAATCATGCTACGGTCTTAAAATTAGAGATATTGAGCTGAAACTTTACACAGATTCTTTTTTTTTTTTGTCTATAAGCAGATTCAGTTTGAAGGTGGGCTATGTCGGACTATATCTTAATATAGCCCCCATCCTGATCCGCCGATTTAAGGTCTTAGGCCAATAAAAGACACATTTATTATCCGATTTTGTTGAAATTTGGAACCGTGAGTTGCATTAGACCACTCGACATTCTTCTTCAATTTGGTCCCGATCGGTGGAGATTTGGATATAGCTGTCATAGACCGATCTCTGGATTTTAGGTCTTGGGCCCATAAAAAGCTAATTTTTTGCCCGATTTTGCCAAAATTTGGGACAGTGAGTTGCGTTAGGCTCTCCGACATCTTTCTTCTATTTGACCCAGATCAGTCCAGATTTCGATTTAAGGTTTCAGGCCCATAAAAAGCGAATTTATTGTCCGATGTCGCCGGAATTAAGGACAGTGAATTGTGTTAAGCCAGTCAACATCATTCTGCAATTTTGACCAGATCGGTCCAGATGTAGCTGCCATATAGGATATAGCTGCCATATAGACTGATATCTCGATTTAAGGATTTGGGCCTATGAAAGGCACATTTATAGTCCGATTTTGCCAAAATTTGGAACAGTGAGTTGTGTTAGGCCCATCGACATGTTCCTTCAATTTGGCCCAGATTGGTCCAGATTTTAATATACCTGCCATATATACCGATCTCTCGATTTAAGGTCTTGGGCCCGTAAAAGGCGCATTTATTGTCCGATGTCGCCGAAATTTTGGACAGTAAGTTGTGTTAGGCCTTTCGACATTCCTCTTCAATTTGACCTAGATCAGTTCAGAGTTTGATATAGCTGCCATATAGATTGATCTCTCGATTTAAAGTCTTGGCCTCATGCAATGCGCAATGACTTGTACTTATTAAACCACTCAATGTCTGTGCCGAATTTGGTCCAAATCAGACCATATTGCGATATGGCTGCTGTGGCGGCATAAATTAAGCATTTTTCACCGGATTATGACAAAATGTGGTTTACATATATACTCGTGGTGGTGGGTATCTGGCCGAGCTGAACTTTTACGCCTTTTTACTAGTTCTTTATGCAGAATAGACGTTTCTCGTCTCTCTTTTTCATTTACTTCATAATCTGTAAGCCAAATTAAAATTGGCCAATTCGATTACATAGTTCAACAATGTGAGACATTATCACAACAATTGTTATTATTAATATTTCAAGAATTAATTGTAATTATTAACTACTATATAAATAATTAAAGATAAAAATTTTAATACGAACATGAAGAAGACAAACTTGCTTAGCAGCTGCAATACAGACAAAACATAAATTTTTATAAATGTGATGTTATTAATTCCTTAAATTTGCTACATAACCAAGAAAATTGTCTAAATTCATAATGTATTCGGTTGTTCCATATCCTTATTGCTCGAATTTGAAACGATCGTTGCATAATTAGAGTACGAAATGTGGGTAAAAGTAACGAACAAGTTCTCTGAGAGACGCCAAATTCGAATTTCAAAAGAGGTATGTCGGTTTCCTGAACTTTATAAAATATCTTAATAACTTTAAGGTCAACAAAATTATCGAAGGTGTTGCCTAAGAACTCAACCGTCTGTGGTGAAACATGGTCAGAATCTCAAGTTATAGACGTATCTAACGATGCGATTGACACATGTTTTAAGACGGTTTAGGCTTCCTATTCCAGTGCCGGAGTACACTTTTATACCATAAGTAATATAAGGCAACAGTAATGACTTTGCTTTTTCTCGCGATAATTCTCCTTCATCTGGCGCGTTGATACTGATTGCAGGGTTGCTCTGTGTGCCGCATTCTTGGCTTCAGTAGCATTTCGACACTCTTGATTCTACCATAAGTTTCTCGGGGGAGGCTTCCGGTACCCAAATACGGATATCGCGGCATTTTCATGAAGTGGACCATGGTTTGCCACGGCGCCGCTACCTATTAATTCGCATTAAATCTCCCAGAACGATTTTAATATCGTGGGCGAAGCAGCTTTCTAGGCGCTAATCTTTCTTCTGGGCATGGGCACCAATATGGCCGATTTTGAAAAATTTGGCTTTGATGCGGAACGTGGCTAGCCTCTGATCGACCGAAGTAAAGCTGAAGACAAGGTGTTTCAGTCTCCGACTAACAACAAACCCACAACCGAATTCATGCCTCATGTTATGGCTGCTTGTAGTATAGTTCGTCACCATTTGGCGTCACCATTAGGTGCCTTGTATTGTACTTCTCCAATACAACCACAGTGTGTATCAAAGGCCTACGCAAGGCCATTCATTCCTGCTTTCAAGGCACACTACAATCATGACCCGATGAATCTTTCAAGAACTGAACTCTTCGTTTAAAAATAGAATATTGTAGGAGACAATTGAGAACATGGGTAAAAACACACACACACGCCTAGTTTTTTTATGAGAAAACAAACAGCTTCCAAACGATTTGTGTGAACAGTTATTTGAAAATGATAGCGAGACGCTTTCATATTCAGCGAGTAATTTCTCTATCTCACTGTAGAGGCGATGAATTCAAGATAAAAATACTGCCAAGCACAGAATGGTAGTGGTTTTTCAAACAGCAAAGTGTTCGTTTTACTCTTTCTTCATTATCTCGCTCTTCAGTAATCTTGCAGTACAGCATATCGGTTTACTGGCCACCCGTCCCTAACCTAGTCATTGGTTATTTAAAGGTGCCAATATCTGACCTTGTCATTTCAAGTATCATAGACACTCTGTCTTTAAGTAAGATTCAGTGCCATCTGAGTCCTCACTAAGAATCTCTTCTCGAAATCGTGCATGACACATGGCTTAACCCCCAACTTTTCCCAATGACTCTCTTGCAGGTACATATGAAGTAAATTTCTAAGAGTGGCGGAAAACGTTTCCTTAACCGCAACAGCAACATCCTCAGCACGTCCATTTTACACGTTTTTTTTTCCAGTGACAATATTATAATGGCTATATTCCAAAGTAGAGGAGGCAACACACCCGATGATCCATTTGCTTAGGTCTACAGATTCTTGAGCTGCCGTTATATTAATTGGTTTTCTTACTGTAGCATAAAGGAAATTTTCGCTATGTAAACTTCTTGTCTGAAATATTTTGGACTTTGTTTACGATAAAAGTAAATTTTTTTGCAATTAATTCTTGCAAGAATTTGTGCGAACAAAATGTTGTTTTGCCCTGACAATACCTTTCATTCTTGATATACGGAACATGTTATTCGGGATTTCAACTAGTTTTTTTATTTTTTAAATTAATTTAATTTTCAGTTGGTAATTAAAACTCTTTCAAAGTATATTTAGATTTGTTTCGATGTTTTCGTACACAGTTAGATCAAAATCCTACATATTCGCACAACCTATTATGGTTTTGTATTATGATCTACTGCATTCATTTTGCAATTAGTTAAACAGAAAATTGTTGTTGTTGATTTCGCACATTTAAATACCTACTATGTGATGGATATTTCTTAATCGCGCAAATGTTACCAAACAAAGTATGTGCGTTAGATATTCTTGTTGTGTTTTCTTGTACCTGGCAACCGTTTATGTGTTGCTTTAATGATTTTTGTCATTATATATACTAGCGTTTCGTTCCGAAACTTTAAAAATTTACACTTTTCAAGTTTACCACCCGCATGCGACAGAGCTGCTCAATGTACTGACTACTTTTTGCTCAGTCAAAGGAAAAAAGGTTGTGTGTGAGAATGTGTCAATACCAGGGACGAGCACATAATTGCAATTATTTTGCAAGCCAATGGAACTGCTTGGGATTTATTTTCTTGTGTACGTACAATGTAATCTGCAATACAGTGAGTATTTTTGCCAACCAGTGGTTGGCAAATACTCACATTTTCTCTCTAGTAGCAGAGACACAGACAATGATCTACATTGCACCAGGAGACTATCTGTGGAAGGAGATGTGACTAGGGAGTCGCAAATGACGCCAATTTCACTGGTCATTTTTACATTAGTTCTGCCATGGTAAAACTACTGTAGACCCTCCGTTAAACGGGCGGAAAGCGAAATGAAGGAAGTGAAAACTGTGAAAGACATGCTTGTCAAGCGGTAACTAAGCTGATAACAAGTCTTGATAGAATCGCCTAAGCCTGCTTGCCTTCGAACCAAAACAAGGAGCCACAGAACTGATTGGTCAATAAAAGACATACGAAAATGGTCCAGACGTAAGTTCGTCAGAAGTTTTATGTTCAGCAGGTGATACAAGGTACTTCCTATGGTGGCATCGGTATCCTTGGGAGATGATAATTTTCCATTTAATGAAAGCTTAACCTAACTATGAAGTTTGCTAGATAAAACAAGTAAAAGCGTGCTAAGTTCGGCCGGGCCGAATCTTATATACCCTCCACCATGGATCGCATTTGTCGAGTTCTTTTCCCGGCATCTCTTCTTAGGCAAAAAAGAATATAAGAAAAGATTTGGTCTGCTATTAGAGCGATATAAAGATATGGTCCGGATTGGATCACAATTAAATTATATGTTGGAGACCTTTGTAAAATGTCAGCCAATTCGAATAAGAATTGCGCCCTTTGAGGCCTCAAGAAGTAAAATAGAGAGATCGATTCATATGGGAGCTGCATCGGGCTATAGACCGATCCAGACCATAACAAACACGTATGTTGAAGGTCATGAGAGGATCCGTCGTACAAAATTTCAGGCAAATTGGATAATAATTGTGACCTCTAGAGGCTCAAGAAGTCAAGATCCCAGATCGGTTTATATTGCAGGGTATAAAAACCGTCCCCCATCCTGTGGTGGAGGGTATAAAAACTAACTTCAAACCCAATATTTTGGAAAAGGCAAAATTAATAAAATAACAAACTATTAACTTGCAGGCAGTGCTATTTGGTTTAGTGAATGACGCTTTTAAAATTCTCCTGCTCTTCAGTATTTAACCGAATCCAAAGAATGGCTTAAAGTAGGGAGCGTTAAATAAGTGCGTGTGTAGGGAATATTGGGAAGACATTGGAATATTTTCTTTATCATTGACCAGCTTTTGCGGCTAACCGACTCCGGCACTTCGTCGGCGGCACAATACTAGACTTGAACCATCTTAGGAGCGAAGAATGGAGAACTTTTATGTGTATCACTTAATTCCTTACCTAGATTTTTTGGAGTTTCCTTTTTTGGTAGAGTACTCAACAAGCCGATCTCTGGCTTAGGATTAATATCCGCACACTCTTTTCGACCTAACCGATAAGAGTGAATTTATCATTAACTTTTGCTTGTAATAATTAAATTCACTACTTTTTTAAACATTCCTACAATTCTTCAATTTCAGGCGCACCAGCTTTTTTCAACCCCGCATTTGTCCTATTGTTGGCTTTTGTTTTTGTAGTGCCAACATTTGCACTGCCGGAGAACACCTTCGATCCCGATGAGCTATGTCCGTTAATAGCCTATGGAACTAAAATCAAAGATCCTAATTATTGTCATGTCTACATAGAATGTAGAAGTGATACAAGTACTTCGTTCTCCTGTCGTCAGAGTGAATGGTTCGAACGTAATAGGGGAAAATGTGTTAGAAAGGGAACTATCAAATGTCTGTCGAGTCAACCATGTTGGGGTCAGCACGACATATTTGTAGCTGATCCCTACTCGTGTCAACGATACTTTTACTGTGAGAATGGTGAGGGCGTACAACGTCATTGCCAGGATGGCTCTATGTTCAATCCAAATTCCAGAAAATGCGATTCTAACTATCGTTGTAAAATTACTCTACTGCCTGAGGACTATTGTAATATTGTGCCAGATGGAGTTCACATCAAAGATCCCCTTACCAATGATGGCTATCACACATGCAGAAATTCAAAGATGCATTATGAGAAATGTAAAAAAGATCATGAATTTAATGCTGCTAAGGGCAAATGTGAGAAAGCAAAAAAGCCAGAGAAACCAGAAACTACGACACAAAGACCAGAAAGCACTGATACCCAGCCGCCAACAACAGAGAAAACAACGGAAGAGCCTGGAAGTACTGAACATCCCTCCACAACAATCGAACCAGAAACTACGGAAACTGTTACAACAGAACAAGAAACTACTAGAGCTACGGAAACAGAAACCCCTAGCACATCAGTAGCTACTCAAACTACAGAAGATCCTGAAACGACAGAAGAGCCACAAACAACCCACACTACTGAATTGCCTACCGAAACACCAGAACCAGAGACGACGACAGAAGAACCTGCCACCACAGAAAAGCCAACTCAAACTACAACGCTTGAGCCATCTGAAAGTACTGAAAACCCCAACTCAACAGAAGAGCCTCCAACTACAGAAGGATCTGGAACTACCAACGGTACTACAGAGACAACGCAAGAGCCAGAGCTGACTGAAAGCACAGTAAACCCAGAAACAACTACAACTGCTAATACCACAACTCAAGACCCTTCTACGGAAAGTCCCGAAACTGACCCCACCTCAACGGGGCAACCAAATACAACGCCTGAGCCTGAAACAACTCAGCCAACTGAGACAACAACCACACCAGAAGAATCGGAAACTTCAACCCAGGAACCAGAGGTGACTGAAAGCACAGTTAACCCAGAAACAACCACAACTGCTGATGCCACAACTCAAGACACTTCTACGGAAAGCCCCGAAACTGAACCCACCTCAACAGGGCAACCTAATACAACGCCAGAACCAGAGACAACACAGCCACCTGAAATAACAACCACAACAAATCCTGAAATCCCTAACGAAGTAAAATGTTTAGAACATGATGTTTTCATATCGGATGGTCAATCCTGTGATGGTTACTACTACTGTATGATGACCCAAACGGGAGAATTCCAGATGCAATATGGTCGTTGCAATCCCGAACGTTTCTTCACTCCCGAAAATGGAGGCTCTTGTTTGCTCCGTTCAAATGTTCGTTGTCCCTATAATCGGTGTATCGATATGGGCATTGATCATATGCAAATGGCTAACATCGATGGCGATGGTTGTCGTGGATTTTCATTGTGTCAGGATGGTAGAGAAATCGGCACAAATGTATGCCCAAATGGCTTTTACTTTGATGAAGTCAAGCAACGTTGTACAGATGAAGTGGTATCCTATGTTGCATGTGCTAAAAATGATTGAACATAAATACAATTGTAATCAATAATAAAATACTCGTATATAGTTTTCCAACGCAATCGTTCATTTCAATTGCCGTTATCGCTGACGTAGCTGTCGTCACTTTGATTTGCGTCAGTCAATAATATTTTGACAGTTGTTTGTGGGTTTGTCTTACTTCACATTACGATCGATTATAATCGTTGGTACCGATAACCGTAGGTAAAATTTAAACATAGTGTGTCTTCTTTATTTGTGGTAATATTTATTCTAAACAAGTAAAAGCGTGCTAAGTTCGGCCGAACCGAATCTTATATACCCTAAACCAGGGATCGCATTTGTCGAGTTCTTCTTCCGGTATCTCTTTTTAGGCAAACATATGATGAAAGAAATTAATTACTATGATATCGTCCGATTCGCACCATAATTGAATTGAATTTTGGAGACAATAGTAGAAGTCGTTGTGTAAAATATTGTAGTTAAAAATTAAATAGGGAGATCGGTTTATAT
Source organism: Stomoxys calcitrans (assembly GCF_963082655.1). NCBI lineage: Eukaryota > Metazoa > Arthropoda > Insecta > Diptera > Muscidae > Stomoxys > Stomoxys calcitrans. The sequence goes on along the minus strand of NC_081552.1, from coordinate 69,041,562 downwards.
GGGAGCTATATCAGGCTATAGACCGATTCAGACCATAATTGACACGTATATTGAAGGTCATAAGAGAAGTCGTTGTACAAAATTTCAAGATGCCAGATCCCAGATCGGTTTATATAGCTGCTATACCAGGTTATGGACCAACTATATTGACACATTCGTTGGAAGTCCTAACGAAACTCTTCTTGCAAAATTTCTGCCAAATAGGATAAGATTTACGCTCTCTAGTGGCTCAAGAAGTCAAGATTCAAGATCGGTTTATATGGCAGCTATATCAAGTTATGTACCTACCTTTAAACCATACTTAGCATAGCTGTTCGAAGTCAGAGCAAAACACTTTGTGCAAAATTTCAGCCAAATCGGAAAGAAATTGTGCCCTCTGGAGGCTGCAGAAGTCAAGACCCCAGATCGGTGTATATGACAGCTATACTAGGTTATGAACCGATTTGAACTACACTTAAGATACTTGTTTAAAATCATAACAAAACACCTCAAGCAAATTTAGGCCAAATCGAGTAAGAATTGCGCCCTCTAGAAGCTCAAGAAGTCAAAACCCAAGATCGGTTTAAATCAAAACATGGACCGATATAGCCCAATTACAAAATTTCAAGCGGCTAGCTTTACTCCTTCGAAATTTAGCGTGCTTTCGACAGACAGACGGACGGACATGGCTAGATCGACTTAAAATGACATGACGATCAAGAATCTATATACTTATGGGGTCTCAGATGAATATTTCGAGGAGTTACTCACAAAATGACGAAATTAGTATGCCCCCATCCTATGGTGGAGGGTATAAAAATGGAGTTTAGTTGTTTACAAGATAGGATATGAAAAATTTTAGACAAAGTGGCTTAGGGGAGAACTCTGCTCGTGTTTCTATTTTAACAACTCGTAAAGTTGATATAAAGCCCTGTAAAGTGCATATAAATTAAATAGCCCATGTAAGTCCAACTGACCACATGAGTCTCACATATCCATGGAAAGAATGCAGCTATTTACTTATTGATGTAGGTCGGTTGTTTACAACGACTCACCTGAACTTTGAATGCGGATTTTCTTATTATAAGCCATCGACCGGAGTACATGCACTGAGGAGAGTATATAAAGTTCCGCTGGAAGTCTGTATTATAGAACTTTATTACTCTATCGACCTGAGAAGTAATGCCGAATCCTCTGGAGAAAGTTAAAATGTCAGCTTTGGACAAACCTAGGATATTCACCACCATTGATGATGGGAATTAATTAGATTTTTAGGATTTATTTACAGATTTAAATGGCGTTGGCCTCCATATAGAATATCCACAGATTACAGTTCTTCAGGATGTGTAAGTAGTTCATAGCCTTAAAAGCCCGTCTCCTCTACTTCTACCGAATAAACTCTCAATGGACTAAGACCCAGAATAGGTGGATTTTGAATTCACCTTCAGTTCTGTGGAAGTACGTTTTCAGGCATATGCATATAAATAAGAAGTTTTTACCATCTCCCAATTTTATTTCTTGAGCGCCTGGAAGCCGCAATTTTGCACATAGAAGTGCCAAGTACGATCCAAATCGATCTATAATCCGATAAACCTCCAATGTGAACCGCAACTATTATTCGATTGGGCTAACAATTTGTAAGTAATGTTTTGTTACTTCTTCCAGCCACTGTGCCAGATATGGTCAAAATCGATCTATAACCTGATATTAATCCCATATTAGCCCATCTCCCGATTAGCATTCTACGGTCCAACAAATTTTAATTTTTGGCTGATTTGGCAGCAGTATTGTACAGTTAGTGCACTATTGCAGCTATAAGTAAATATGGTCCGATATGAGCCTTATTCGGTTTGAATGTCGGGGCCCCTAATACAACTTCCCGTTTAAAATGTCAGCGAAATCGGACGAAAAATGCGGTTTTAACCCTCTTAAAACCTTAAATCGCCAGATCGGTCGATATGTCTGACATGAGTCTGTACAATAATGCAACTCAACATCTGTATTTTTAAAGACTGTGATTACAATTGACGGACACACGGACATCGTTAAATCGTCTTAGAATTTTACGACGGGAAGAATTATATTTACTTTTTACATGTGAATACAAAAAGTGACATGTCATAAGACAACTTCATGCTGTGTATTAGCGGCTTAAGCACAGTATCTGTTACCAGATTTCCCTCTTTGTCTCCGCAGGAAGATGAGCACTAGGGCACTACATAAAATTCTCCGAAGAATCCATGCTTCTAAAATAAAATCCTAATTCGCGCCTTTCGATTTGATAATGTTCTTTTTATCGGAGTCGTCTGGCTTTAATGGGAAAGCCAGAAATAATTGTGGACATTGACAGCCCCAGCAACTTCAACAACTTCACCGACCGGAATATCCTCCAAAAGGATCGAAATTGGATCAGAAAAGGCATCACAACGATTAAAGGAAGCCTCCCATTCCGAGTTTGGACTTCTATATAGAAATTCGAAATGTAGTAGAGTGTTCCGATCCTGAATTTAACCAAAGGGAGTCAAATTCTGGGTCATTATATCGCCACGTCAATGAACCACACCAACTCTGTGGGAAATGAAATGGGATAGGGTGTGGTACCCAGCTATGTGAAAATCGTGTAGATCAGAATCCTCATGCACCTGAGTCTCACACAGAGCAAGAACATCAAGTTGATGGAAATCAATTCAATGAAGATTACGTTTTTGATAAACGATTGAAATTTTGAACAAATACTTAATATTGATGTAGGTCGTTGGGGATTGCAAATGGGCCATATCGGTTAAGATTTAGATATAACTCCCATATAAACCGATCTCCCGATTTGAATTCTTGAGCCCCCGCAAGCCTCAGTTTTTTACCGATTTGGATGAAATTTTGCATGCGGTGTTCCCCATCCTATGGTGGACAGTATTATAAGATTTTTTGTGGTTCTAATTATAGCGTGCACATTAGGACGCGTTGTTTTGGTATGGATGAAAAAAAATTAACAAGTGACAGCGAGCTAAGTTCGGCCGAGCCGAATCTTGGGAACCCACCACCATGGATTTTCTTAAAAATGTATGCAAAATAAATTTATTGAGATTCCATTTCAAAATATTGTCCGGCTCTAGATCATTGTTTAATGCTTTCTATTCAAAAAAAAGTATAGAGAAAAACATTTAAAGTCAGCAAAAGTGTGTTGTTGTTAGAAGCAGTTGACTGGTAATCCCGGATCGCGTTTCGAACTTCGACCACGAAATATCATCAGCGGGCGGATATTGGGGACCATAGTAGAAGTCATTGTGTAAATTTCAGATAAATCTAGTAAGAATTGCACACTTTATGGGCTGAAGAAGTAAAATAGGGAAATCGATTTATAGGGGAGCTGCATTAGGCTATAAACCGATTCATACCATTTTCGACACATATGTAAAAGGTCATGAAAGAAGCCGTTGTACAAAATTTAATTTTAAGAAGTCAAGACCCCAGATCGGTTTATACGGTAGCTATATCAGGTTATGGACCGATTTGAGTTATTCTTAGCACAGTTGTTGAAAGTCATAACAAAATACGTCCTGCAAAATTTCATTCCAATCGGATAAGAATTGCGCACTCTAGAGGCTCAAGAAGTCAAGATCCAAGATCGGTTTATATGGCTGCTATATCAAAACAAGATATATATACTTTATGGGGTCTCAGACGATTATTTCGAATAGTTACAAACATAATGACGAAATTAGTAGACCACCATCCTATGGTGGAGGGTATAACAAGTAAAAAGGCGTTAAGTTCGGCCGGGCCGAACTTTGGATACCCACAAACTCGGGTATATATGTAAACCACCTTTCATCAAAATCCAGTGAAAATTGCCTACCTTATATCCCATAGCACTTATATCGAAATATGATCCGATTTGCACCAAATACTAATAAGTACAAGTTATTGTTTAATTATGTATAAAAAAATTTTGGTCTTTTTAGTAGCTATATCTAAAAATATAACATCGTTAAAGCGGATTGTAAATGCGCCTTTTTTGGGACCAAGACTTTGAATGGAGATATCGATCTATATGGCAGCTACATGCAAATCTTGATTGAACTAGACCAAATTGCAGAAATATGTGGAGGGACTTAACTCAACTCTCTATCCAAATTTCGGCATCATCGGACAATAAATTGAGCCTTTTATGGGTCCAAAATATTAAATCGAGAGATCGGTCTATATGGCAGCTGTATCCAAATCTTGACCGATCTGTGCCATAATACAGAACTATGTCAATGGGTTTAACATAACTCAATGTCCCAAATTTCGGCGATATCGGACAATAAATGCGCCTTTTATGGGCCACGGAGGATCAGTCTATATGGCAGGTATATACAAATCTGGACCGATCTGACAAAGGATGTCGAGGGGACTAACACGACTCATTGTCCCAAATTTCAGCAAAATCGGATAATAAATGTGGCTTTTATGGGCCTAAGACCCTAAATCGGAGGGTCGGTCAATATGGCAGCTATATCCAAATCTGGACCGATCTGGGCAAAATTGACGAAGGACATCGAAGGGCCGAACACAACTCATTGTCACAAATTTCAGCAAAATCGGATAATAAATGTGGCTTTTATGGGCCTAAGACCCTAAATCGGCGGAGCGGTCTATATGGCAACTATATACAAATCTGAACCGATCTGGGCCAAATTGACGAAGGATGCCGAAGGGCCCAACAGAACTCACTGTCCCAAATTTCAGCAAAATCGGATAATAAATGTGACTTTTATGGGCCTAAAACCCTTAATCGGCGGATCGGTCTATAAGGGGGCTATATCAAGATATAGTCCGATATAGCCCATCTTCGAACTTAACCTGCTTATGAACAAAAAAAGAATCTGTGCAAAGTTTCAGCTCAATATCTCTATTTTTGTAGACTGTAGCGTGATTTCAACAGACAGACGGACGGACATGTTTGGTCGTCTTAGATTTTTACGCTGATCAAGAATATATGTATATACAGCCTGTGAAACGAAACCAATGTCATACCCGAATGTATGCAAAATTCTTATTACAATAGCAATGTGTAAATTTGAAATCTTATATATAAAAATCAATTTGTGTTTATTGGTTTGTTTGTTTGTTTGTTCGTATGTTTGTAAGTTTGTGTGTTCCTTATAGACTCAGAAACGGCTGAACCAATTTTCTTGAAAATTTCACAGATGGTGCATAATGACCCCGTGGTGAAAGAAGGGTACTACATTTTTTGATATCTTGAGGGGGGGCCTCCCCCTTACCCTAATTTTCAGAAACGCCAGATCTCAGAGATGGGTGGTGCGATTTAAGCGAAATTTTGTGCGCTCTCATATAGTACCTTAAAAATAAAAATTTCGTATCCAAATTTCGGATGGGGTACATAGGGGGCTGCCCCACCCTTAAACCTACCAAACATATATTTAGACCAATCACGACAATATGGGACTCAAATGAAAGGTATTTAGGATAAGAAAACGTATCTAATATCCAATTGTCGGACCAAGTACTAGGGCGAAAACCCTAGCCCCAAAACACCCCTAAATCGGACATATTTACCGACCATAGCAATATGGGACTCAAATGAAAGGTATTTGCGTGTAGAATACGAATCTGATATCCAAATGTGGGACCACGTTTGTCGGGGTCCACCCCTTTCCCAAAACCCCCCCCCCCCCCAAACAGGACTTATTAACTGACCATGGGAATATGGGTCTTTAATAAAAGGTATTTGAATGTTGAATACGAATCTGATATCCAAATATGGGATCAAGTGTTTGGGGGGCCGCCTCTCACCGAAAACATCCCCCAAATGGGACAAATTTGCGACCATAGCAATATGGAGCTCAAATGAAAGGTCTTTGGGAGTAAAGCACGAATTTGAAAGCACGATGATATCAATATTCGGGAAAAGTGGCCCCACCCCCGTAACACCACCCAAATAGTAAGTATTTTCTGACTATTGCATATATGAAGCTCAAATAAGAGGGTTTTCAAAGTGGAACTCGAATCCGATATATACAATATTTTCAAGGCCAACTCACTGAGTGGCCGCCCATCCCCCAATCCGGTCATGTTTGCCGACTATGGAGATATGGGGCTCAAACTAAAGGTATGTGGTAGTAGACCACGTATCTAATTCCAACATTAGAGGCCAACTGTCTAGGGGACGTTCCACCACCATAACAACAAATAGGACGTATTTGCTCACCAAGATAATTTGGGTCTTGAAGAGAGTGGAACTAAATATTCATAGTTTTTAGGGTCAATACCCCAAACCGGACATATTTGCTGACTTTTGCAACAAGGAGTTTAAATGAGATTAGAAAACGAATTTAATATCCAATTTTGAGAGCAACGGCAATATGGGGTTCAAATAAATGATATAAAGATATATGAGAATAGAGTAGCTTAAATGAAAAGAATTGGGGGTAGAGTAAGAATTGATACCCATTTTCGCAAGAATTGATATCCAAAATACCCCACAAACAGAAATTTTTTAGTGACCATCGCAATATGGGGCTAAAATAAAGGTATTTATGAGTAGAATACAAATTTGATATCCAAATGTAGGACCATGTATTTAGGGCATCACCCCTTTCCCAAAACACCCCCAAAGGGGAAAAAATTTTCAACAATGCCAATATGTGGCTCAAATGAAAGGTATTTGAGATTATAAAACGAATTTGATAACCTATTTTGGAGCCATGTGTTTGGGCGACGCCTCAACTTGTAAACTCCTCTTAAGCCAATGGCAATACGGAGTTAAAATAAATGGTATTTGAGAGAAGAGCACGATGCTGATATCTGGAGGACCACCTCTCCCCCGAAAACACCACTAAATCAGACATCATGAGAATATCGGGCTGAAATGAAGTATTTTAAGAATGGAGTACACCTTAAAGGCAGATAAAGGCACTTATATTGTTAAACTGTTCGTCAAGCGATATACTATTTTCGTAGCATGGTATTTCACCAAAAGATCTTTAATTGTCGAAAATAAATATTCCAAGGAAACTTTTGTTCCAAAATAAAGTAACAGAAGACGCAGCGGAGCGGGCCCGGGTCAGCTAGTAAATCAATAAAGGTCTAAAATAAGAATAACTAATACATCTACAATTAAATCTGAAAGGAATAGAATTCAAGAATTTACCAAAATGTTGTTCAGTTGTATAACCACACAGTAAAAATTTCGGATATTTTATTCCATCAATTGTGTTGATTTCAGTTCAAAATATCTTTCACAATTGTTCAAAATATGCACTTAAAAAAGAATAATTTAGTTCCATTTATTAAGCATTTAACCATAACGAAGTTCATTTGATGTAATTATACAATAATGTAGATCTTCATTAACTAAAAAGGAATAAAAATGTCTTTAGCGCTGTATGTATTTAGTTCAACTATATTCGAAAGTAGTTAATTTTAACACAACCATTTTGTTATACCCTCCACCATAGGATGGGGGTATACCAATTTCGTCATACAGTTTGTAACACCTCGAAATATGCGTCTAAGACCCCATAAAGGATATATATTTTTGATCAGCATGTCATTTTAAGTCGACCTAGCCATGTCCGTCCGTCCGTCTGTCGAAAGCACGCTAACTTTTGAAGGAGTATAGTTAGCCGTTTGAAATTTTGCACAAATATTTTTTATTAGTGTAGGTCCGTTGGTATTGTAAATGGGCCAAATCGGTCCACGTTTTGATATAGTTGCCTCTAGAGGGCGCAATTATTATCCGATTTTATTAAAATTTTGCACGTAATGTTTTGGTATCACCTCCAACAACTACGCTAAGTATGGTTTACATCGGTCCATGTTTTGATATAGCTGCCATGTAAACCGATTTTGGGTCTTGACTTCTTGAGCCTCTAGAGGGGGCAATTCTCATCCGATTTGACTGAAATTTTGGACGTAGTGTTTCGGTAGCACTTCAAAGAGCTACGCCAAGTATGGTTTAAATCGGTCCATGTTTTAATTTAACTGCCATATAAACCGATCTTGGGTCTTGACTTCTTGAGCCTCTAGAGGGCGCAATTCTGGTCCAATTTAACTGTTCATAATCTGGTATAGCTGTCATATAAACCGATCTTGGAGCTTGACTTCTTGAGCCAATAGAGAAGCCAATTGTCATCCGATTTGGCCGAAATTTTGCATAAGGTGTTTTGTTATGACTTCCAATAACTGTGCTAAGTATGGTGTAAATTGGTATAGAACCTGATATAGCTGCCATATAAACCGATCTGGGATCTGATTTTTTGAACTTCTAGAGGGCGCAATTCTCATCCGATGTGGCTGAAATTTTGTACAACGGCTTCTCTCATGACCTTCAATATACGTGTCTAATATGGTCTGAATCGATCAATAGTTTGATACAGCTCTCATATAAACCTATCTCCCGATTTTGCTTCTTGAGCCCCTACAAGGCGCAATTCTTATCCGAGTGAACTGAAATATTACACCATGATTTCTACAATGTTCAAGTATTCATTTATGGTCCGAATCGGACTGTAACTTGCATAACTGTAGCACAACCAATAGCATAACGGTTCTTATTCAATATTCTATGTTTGTCTAAAAAGAGATACCGCTCATAGAACTCGACAAATGTGATCAATGGTGGAGGGTTTATAAGATTCGGCCCGGCCGAACTTAGCACGCTCTTACTTGTTTTAGTATTCACTTATTGCCTCCAATACCCAAATCAGATACGGTCCAGACAGTTCTTTAAGTAGTTATAGCGCCGAATTTGAATCTTGCGCATCTCTATAACTCATTTTGTATGGCATTTGAGAGATTTTTATTATATAAATAAGCTTACAGTAAACGCCAACATAATGTGTACAAAAGCCATACTTTTGCAAGCTTTTTTTGTAGCAAAAAAACTCAAATTTTCTGTCACCACTGAATGGAACGTTGTTTAAAAAAAATATTTATTTTACTACAATATTTTGTATAATTACTTAATTTAAAGGCTGAAATAAGAACTTTATAAATCAAATAATTTTGTACACTTCAATTTGACACTCACTGTATAGTCACCACACCCAGCATCCCCATCGCAACAATTCGCTGATGCCTTATTTTTATGGTGTTTTGATTCCTGGCAGTTAAACACTTTGAACCAATTGACATCTTCGATGCCGTCAAATTAATTAAATCCAATGCTGTAGGATCTGATCTAATTGATCCTAAATTTTTAAAAATAATTTTTCCCCATATTCTTATTTCTTTAATTATATTATATCAAGGAGCTGCTGTCCACAATCCTGGAAACAGGCAAAAGTAGTCCCGGTACCGAAAAATAATCAAGAATTTAGACTTTTGAAAGTTGTTAAAAATAGAAGAAGTAGTTTTGACCGCAACAAAATCACTTTTCTGGTTCTTTTCGATCATTCTAAGGCGTTTGACTCTGTTGACCCCAAAATCCTGTCTTAAACTTAAACATTTTTTTAAATTTTCCGAATCTTTAACAAATCTGATTCATTCGTATCTTTCTAGTCGTTGCCAATCCCACAAGGTTCAATATTAGGCCCTCTCCTTTTTTCTTTATACAGCAATGACCTTCCCAAACAGTTGCAGAGTTGTAGTATTCATAGGTATGCCGATGATGTTCAACTGTATATAGGCATGTCAGCTGAGAAAATAAATGATACCATAGTTCGTCTGAATAACGACCTTGACAGTATTAATGCGTGGGCGTCAAAATACATAGCCATTTCCAGAAATCGCACAATATTGCCGCTTGATCTTAACAGTGCAATTAATACTTTTGCAATCGAAATGGCGAGTAATCTTGGCGTAGTTTTTGATGATAAATTATCATGGGCGATTCATATTGACTCGGCAGTTGGCAAAACGTATGGTGTATTAAGGACCTTACGTATACTCCCATCGAAATCAGAATGCTCTTGGCAAAAACATATATCCTGCCAAAACTTTTATATTCTTGTGAAATTTATTTTAATTAAAAATAAATTACATGTTGTCTTTAACCCTAGAGAGATAACCTACGTCTGAGAGAAGTATGCCCTTTTAATTGTTCGCTCTCCCTCTCTCGAATGTTTTTGCAACACGTTGCTGTTTTTATTTTTCTCTGTCATCTGCAGTAGCTTGCCGGTGGTGGTTATTTTGTTGCGATAAGTTCGATACTCTTTGAGTTTTGGCGATCGCATACGTCTCGGAGACGTATGGTTAGCTTTTGTGTGACTTTTACACCCAATTTAAATAAATTAGTTTTGATCGTGATTTTGTTTTTTCTTATTCTGGAAGTTGTAAAATGGACAAATATGAAAATATCCATGAAACGTAAAGATAGAATAACGGCAGCAACTTACGGGGATACAAATGAACACAAACTCCGCGCTGTGATTGGAATTGTAGCTTTTACAGCTGCGTTAAAAGATAACCATCTGGGAACCGATGAAATATTTGATAATACCTACCGTGGAACGCTATTTACTTCGGCTATGAGTCGCGATAAGTTTAAATTCTTGATTCGATGCCTGCGAATGGATGACAAAGCATTGCGAACTTCTCTTCAACCTAATGACCGGTTTTTGCCTGTCAGAAGAGTGTGCGATATGTTCATTGAACAATGCCAACCAATTAGATTGGATTAGAATTAGAGATTGGAACTGTCAGATTTTGTTATGATGCACCTTAAACGCTTTTGCCCTATAAACCAAAGCCTTCTAAAATGGTGCTATCATCCTGCAATGAAAAAGGCACTATCGATAAAAGTAGTGGTAAGCCAGACATGATTATGTTGTATAACCAAACAAAAGGGGAAGTCAACACGCTCGATCAAATGTGTTCAATAAGGTCGTGCTTAAGAAAAACTAACCGTTGGCCTATGGCAACATTCTATGGACTGCTCAATATAGCTTTTGTAAATTCATACGTTATTTATAGCCACAATCTGCAGTATCGAAACCCAAAACCGTGTAGTCGAAGACATTATATGAAAACTTTATCCAGATCGTTGACATCGCCATGGATGGAAAAGCGCTTGAACGCTTCTAGTTTAAATAACGCTTTGAAGCGAAATATAAAAAACGCATTGCTTCGACAGGATGAAAGAGACAATAATGGAGATAGAGAAGAACCTGAACCCAAGAAAAGAAGATACTGTTCCTATTGCCTCCAAAAATAAGGCGTATGTCTAAAATGGTACGTGTAAAATGTACTAAGGGAACATAAAAACAAAGTGTGCAAAACTTGTACCTGATTTGACCATACTTAATACTTTTTTTATTTATCATAACTGTTATATTTAAATAAGCTTAAATAGCGAAGAAATGTGTTCATTTTAGTTTTTAAGAAAACGGCGGTTCGTTTTACAAAATACCTAGATTTTTTTTGTTTATTTTATAAGAATACTGAAAATGTGATTTTTTTCCTACATAATAAAAAAAAGTTCCTCCAAAAATGCATTTGAATAATAAGGAAATATATACAGAATGCATCTCAGTACAAAAAGTTAAAAAATTCCAAAAATATTGTCACCATAAAGAAAAACAATGATACGTTCCACAGACGTATGGTTATCTACTCCGTAACTTCCAATAGGGTTATCTCTCTAGGGTTAATGATGTTTCTCGATATGTTTTTGGTTTGCGAAGGAGAGATCTGATATCGGACTTTGCCAAACGGTTATATGGTGTCACTTTCGTTCGCTGCTGGCACTACACAAAATAAAATATACAAATAAGACGTCTTATTTGTCTGCTATACTTCGTTATGCTAATTCTAGTAGAGGCAAACAAGTGATTCAAATACATACGACACCAATATCGTATATCGGAGCAATGGTTTTTTATCAGTGCAATACGCCTCTGGAATGCTCTTCCCAATAATATCTGAACTTTAAGTAGCGAAAAACAGTTTAAATCTTCGATTTTTAATCATTTTTAATCTTTTTAACATAGTAAATATTTTTCTTAACATTTCTAATCAGTTTAACAATTCCTTATCATGTTTAATGTATGCCTTTTTCAATTTTCAAATTAGCTCTGTTATATAAGGTAGACAAAATTTTGAGCAAATTTATTTATTTAATATAACCCCTTTGTTGATACACACTGTTAAAATGCAAAAATGCATATGTACTTAAAATTTGCTATTTAATTATTTTATACAATTTATAAACTTTTTTTTTTCTTTTATTAATTTGATCTCAGTAATTTTCATTGCTGACTTCAATTTGTTAAAATTAAAAGATATCACTTAATTTTTACTTTATAACTAAGTTGCAAATCAAAATTGTTCGATTACCTTCCCCATACTTTATATAAGACCCATTAAGCATAAAAATCAATACTTAATCGAGCGGTTAATTCTTCCTTTTCCCCATAAGGTTAATTCCTGGAATTCTAAGTCCGCGTACCATTCCTTTGCACACCCATCGTTCCGGTCAAATTATCCTGCCATCAGAAGGACCTTTTGTGCCGCCGAAGCGGCCTTACAATGGTGGACATTTTTTTCTGATCTTTTCGCCCGGATATGCTAATCTCTGGGCAACGTTGGGCTCTAAAGACCACCATTGATTATATTACACTTCTGGAATGCTTTGTATTGAAAATTGGCCATAACGAATATCTTTTTCACAGAACTGTATCTTGCGAATTGTTGCACCATTTCTTATTGATTTGGCAGTAACTACGAATTTTTGATTCTTGTACGTAGGTAGAAAAAAAATTTCAATGTCAAACCACGTTTTGGAATTTTCAAACACCTTTATGAAAATTTGTCATGCATTTACAACATTTTTCCCAACTCAAATTAGATTTGTGATAATTTGCCAATAGAAGGGGTTTTGTTTCTTTTTTTTTCTAAAATTCCCCTTTCCACATGCGCGGCATGCTGACTGCGTCACAAATATATTTATTAATTCATTCAGCTTTAAAAAGAATCATGGTTTTATGTGCTTTTTATGGAATTTAATACACATTATGGAGGTCATTCTAGAAAGAAACATGAGGATGTACCGACAGAAATGTCGCCTATATATTAACTATGCGAATGTTGTGTACTTGCAATTCGCCTTATCACCCTTTACCCGTTTCTCTTAGCTGAGACATAATTTGTGGACCGGTTTAGTAGTCTAGTTTTATTTTGATCAATTCTTTCATACACTTGCATAGGCGAGCGCATATTATTTTATAAGAAGAAAATAATGGGGGGAACATTTTCAATGACAATGTTAAATTACCTTTATTTAGACAGTCCCACAAATAGAGATGCCGTTAGGGAAAATATTGTACTTATATCATGTTCATCGTACTTATATCATGTTATGTACGAACTATCATGGGTATATATTTTACAATAATAGCATAGAAGGAGATGTCTTTTAGATAGTAAAGTGGATTATTTATAATCTTAAGTAAGTACTAAACAATATCCCCATTAGTGAGATGATAAACACTAGTGAACGTTTTTGGATTTTTTTGCCTGGACATTAATGCCCATGACAGTTCTTGGCAATGGGCGAACATTGTAAGCCTATGTAACCACACTACGCCTATGTGATTATTATCTCAGACTAAGAAATTATCCATTTACACCCACAAACCCATTTTTCTAATGCGCTTTCCCTACTCTTACAGGAAGTTAATATTTTTATTTCGTTCATGTGTATCAGAAGCACTATCGAAATTGTTGAAATCGTGCCAGAACAATAAACAAATTTAGTTTGTGAAAAGCAGTAAACATACAAATAATAACAACAAAAAATGACCATTTCGCCTAAAATGCAGTCATAAAAAACGTTTATGGACCCTTTTTTCAAATATTGATTATGTTCGTTCAACTTGTTGCCAGCTCTCACAGGCAATTGCGATGTTAGTCACGAATTTCATTCGCTCTCGTATTGTTGAATATTTTCTATAAATTGCCGCGCTTTGCGTCTTGACCAATAAATCTAAAGTGCAAATCCTCACAACGGTGGCTAAAGAAAATTCCGAAAATATTTAAGAAATTGTGTTTCTTTGCGTGTTTAATGGTTTTAAAATGTGTAAGGATAAAAAAAAAAAACATCAAGGAAGAATTGAATAAAAAGGGATCAAAACTATTAAATTATGAATGAAATTATAAAAATTAAAACAAGAATAATAATATAATAAATGTCTTCCATTCAATAACCTTTAAATAGGAATAAGAGATTTAAAATGAAAATAAGAAACAATAATTTGTGCTGCGAGTACTGTTTGAATATTATTGATAAAAATTTTTTTTTTATTAAATTTTAAGACAAAAAAGTTAACTACCGATATTGAAACTTCACAATATTTTTGGGAAAAAGTGGCCATATATATGAGTTGGCATTGGAATACTGTGCAACACAAATAAAAATTTTCCTGCACTTGAGTTAAAATATATCGAAGAACTAACTAAAATAATACTTTCCATAGGCAAGCAAAAAAAAAAAATAAAAAAATTCAGGGTTCTTAAATATTCTTCAGAAGAGTGTCTATCTCAATATAATTTCGTTAAGGACATTAAGGAAATTTCTTTCATCAAAATGTGGTATGCCATCCAAATATAATTCAAAGCTGAGAGCAATGAGTCCAATGTCCACTAGTTTTAGATTTATTCAAGTTTGTTCTAAAGCCATTCGAAAAGAAGAATCAAAGTATTCAGTTCTCAATATCTTACACACAAATTGTATACTTATATGTTGTACCATCCATAAAAAACTTTTCACAAATTTTTGTGAACTATTTTTCCTATTATTAAACATGAAAATCGGTACACCACCTATCTTCTTCAAATGTATTTGTGCTGATTGCCTATTATGGCATTTGGAAGAGTAAGTTGAGTTTAACCTCTCGACATCCGTATAGAGTAGGTCCAAATCGGATCATACATAGATATAGCTGCTTTATAGCCCGATTTCCCGATTTAGGGCCGTGGGCCCATAAAACGCATATTTGTTACCGGAATTCGCTGAAATAGCAAGTTATTTTCTCATTCTCTAATGAGACGCTCGGAACTAATTTTTTAAGGACAAAATTATATTACAATATTTTCTAAAAACAAAATTTCAGTAACATTTTTCCAAAAAACAAAATTTTTTCAATAAAACATTTTTATTCCTAATATAACATTTCAATAAAACATCTTCTTAAGACTTTATTTTTAATTATTTTTTTTTTCTAAATACTAAAATTCAGTTTCAGTTTTGGGCCTATATCCAAATTATTTTTCAAAGCCTAGACTTCAACAAATTCTTGTATGCCTGCTTAACGCATTTTGCAACACTACATTTGGCTAAACTGTTTTAAAATCTATTTATTTTGATTTTCTTCTCTAAATAGAAACAAAAACAAAATCCATTGGTCTTATCTGGATACAATTCCAACAATATTTTTCAATGCAAAGAAAAAGCTTTAATGACATTTTTGTCTTAAGACAAAATTTTAATGAACAAATGTTAATAATTTTTTTTTTAAATAGTAATAAATTTCTTTTCTTAAGACAAAATATAAGGCCTTCTTTTACCTTTTATGGGTGAAATACCATGCTACGAAAATAGTATATCGCTTGACTAACAGTTTAACAACATAAGTGCCTTTATCTGAATCCCATATGAACTTTATCGGTCTACGAATTTAAGTTTGGATGTAAGGTGTACTCTATTCTTAAAAGACTTTATTTCTGCCCGATATTCTCATGATGTCTGATTTAGGGGTGTTTTCGGGGTTGAGATGGTCCCCCAGACACTTGGCCCTGAAAGAATATCAGCATCGTGCTCTTCTCTCAAATACCATTTATTTAAACCCCATATTGTTATTGGTGTAAGGGGAGATTACAATATTAGGTGTCCCCCAAACACATGGCCCCAAAATTTGTTATCAAATTCGTTTTCTAATCTTAAATACCTTTTATTTGAGCCACATATTGGCATGGGGGGTGTTTTGGGGAATACCAAATGCCTTTATTTGAGCCCCATATTGCGATGGTCAGTAAAAAAAATTTTGTTTGTTGGGTTGACCCCTTTTTTCCAAAGAAATTTGGTCCCGAAAATGGGTATCAATTCTTGCTCTACCCCCCAATACCTTTCATTTAAGCCCCACATTGTCATGGTCGTTAAATATGCCCGATTTAGTGGTGTTTTGGGGAGTGGGGTGGGCCCCCATACACTAAGCCCTAAAAATATATTTGCAACGTGCTCTATTCTCATATATCCATATATCACTTATTTGAACCCCATATCGCCATTGGCCTCAAAATTGGATAACAAATTCGTTTTCTAATCTCAAATACCATTCATTTAAACCGCTTATTGCGAAAGCCAGCAAATATGTCTGGTTTGGGTGTGGGCCCTTTCATTTGAGTTCCATTTTTTCATAGTTGGCAAACATTACCGTTTTGGGGAGTGTTTTGATGACTTGGCTTAGAAAATATATATCAGATTCGCGTTCTAGTCTAAAATACCTTTTATTTGAGCCTCATATTGGTCAGCAAATACTTCCTATTTGGGTGGAGTTATGGGGGTGAGGTGGCCCCATAGATACTTTCCCGAATATTGATATCAGATTCGTGCTTTACATCCAAGGACCTTTCATTTGAGCCCCATATTGCAATGGTCGTAAATTTGTCCACTTTGAGGGATGTTCTCGGGGATGGGCGGCCCCCCAAACACTTGGTCCCACATCTGGATATCAGATTCGATTCTACACTCAAATACCATTTATTTAAGCAGCATATTGCCATGGCCAGTAAATAAGTCCAGTTTGGGTGCTGTTTTGGGGAAGGGGTGGACCCCCCAAAACTTGGCCCCGAATTTGGATATCACATTCGTATTCTACTCGTAAATTCCTTTTATTTGTAAGAATGTCCGATTCAGGGGGGTTTTGGGGGTTGGGATGGTGCCCCTAACACTTGGTCCGACAATTGGATATCAGATACGTTTTCTGATCTTAAATACCTTTTATTTGAGTCCCCTATTGTCGTGATTGGTGTATATATATGTATTTGGTAACTTTTGGGGTGGAGCATCCCCCTAGGTACCCCATGCGAAATTTGGATACTGAATTTTTGTTTGTAGGTTACTGTAAGAGAGCACACAAAATTTCGCGTAAAAGCCGTTTCTGAGTCTATAAGGAAAACACAAACAAACAATCAAACCTACAAACAAATACAAATTGATTTTTATATATGAGACTAGCTGAGCCCGGCCCGCTCTGCTGCGCCCGGTTATGCTATGTTGGAGAGAAGTACTCTAAATTAGAACATTTCTGCGTAATTGTTGTTGAAAATTTATTCCAATTTTTTTTTCTCTTATTTAAACCCCACATTGCAATGGTCAGTAAAAGTCCTTCTTGGGGTGTGGTGGACCCCCAGACACTTGGTCCCAAAAATGAAAGTCAATTTCGTGCTCTATTTCCATAGACCTTTCATTTAAGATCTATAATGCCATGATCGGTAAATATGTCCGATTTGAGGGGTTTTATAGTGGTGGGGTGACCCATAAAACACTTAGTTCCGCAATTGGATATCAGATTCGTTTTCTACTCTCAAATACCTTTAATTTGAATCCCATATTGTATTGGTTGGTCTATTAATCCGTTTGCCTGGTTTTGGGGGTTGGCGGCTCTCCTAGGCATCCCACCCCAGAATTTGATACTGAATTTTTTTGCTTTTAGATCCTTCCAATATTTTATTTTTCTTTTTTCAAAGGACCGATAGGTTGTCATAACAAAGATACATGCTGATGATTAATTTTTACCACTCTGCCCTCTCTCTGTTCATATTGGCATATTTTTAATTGGATCAACTAAATCCAATTGGATCAAACAATTTCAGTTGAAAATTGCCAGATGAAGCTAATTTAAATCTTAGTGCTACTCGCTTAGAGTGGATCATATTGTATGGTGGTTGTCTATAAATAGTCATACATAGACAACCACCATACCATATGACTACCTATTAAATAGTCATCATTTAGTGTTTTTTATACCCAACACCGAAGGATGGGGGGTGTATTCATTTTGTCATTCCGTTTGCAACACATCGAAATATCCATTTCCGACCCCATAAAGAAGTATATATTTATATTCTTGATCAGCGTAAAAATCTAGACGATCTAGACTTGTACGTCCGTTTGTCCGTCTGTCTATTGAAATCACGCTACAATCTTTAAAAATAGAGATATTGAGCTGAAACTTTACACAGATTCTTTTTTTTGTCCATAAGCAGGTTAAGTTCGAAGATGGGCTTTATCAGACTGTATCTTGATATAGCCCCCATATAGACCGATCCGCCGTTTTAGGCTCATAAAAGTCACATAAGTTAACCGATTTTGCTGAAACTTGGGTCAGTGAGTTGTGTTAGGCCCTTCAAAATCCTTCACCAATTTGGCTCAGATCGGTCCAGATTTGTATATACCCGCCATATAGACCGAACCTCCGATTTAGGGTCTTAGGCCCATAAAAGCCACATTTATTACCCGATTTAGCTGAAATTTGGGACAGTGAGTTATGTTAGACCCTTCGACTTCCTTCATTAGTTTGGCCTAGATCCGCTAGATCGGATTTGAATATAGCTGCCTATAGATTGATCTCTGGATTTAAGGTTTTGGCCCATAAACGGCGCATTTATTGTCCGATTTCGCCGAAATTAGGGACAGTGAGTTGTGTTAGGCTCTTCGAAATTTTTCTGCAACTTGGCCCAAATCGTTCCAGATTTGGATATAGCTGCCATGAAGACTGATATCTCGATTTAAAGTCTTGGCCCTATAAAAGGCGCATTTATAATTCGATTTCACTGAAATTTGACACAGTGACTTATGTTAGGCTTTTCGACATCCGTGACGTATATGGTTCAGATCGGTTTATTTTTAGATATAGCTACTTAAAAGATCACTATTTTGTTATGCACAATTAAACAATTGAATTGTACTTATTAGTATTTAGTCCAAATCTGAACATATTTCGATATAACTGCTATGGGACATAAGGTATGAAATTTTCACCGAATTTTAATGAGAGGTGTTTTACACATATACCCGAGGTGGTGGGTATCCAACGCTTTTTTACTTGTTTTTAAATCGCATTAAATTGCCATATTAAACGATTTTATGTGGTAAAAAACTATTTTGGTGCGGTGGCGATAGTTCTTACCGTATAAAACTCTTGAACAAAAAAGTGTAGCCCAGCAACACGTCGTTTAGTCTCGTCTATCGGTGAGCTAAAAATGGTTGCAACCTTATCGTTAAGGGTTGCAACTTCTTCTTTCTCGCTGAATGTTATAATTTCGGGGCTATGGCGGCCTACACATTAATTTAATCACACAGTGTCCCGTTAGGTCATTATAATTGATCCACTGTTTTGGGGTGAGGTGGTCCGCTAGATATATGAGCAGAATAATGATATCAGATTCGCAGTACACAACCTTATACCTTTAATTCAACCTCATATTGTTATGATTGGCGTATGCAGCCGTTTGGTGGAGGTCGTCTATATGAGGGTTGTGCGCCACACTGCCACTTGAGCTCAAATTTGAATGACGCACTCAACTCAAAAAAAATCAATCACTTGATTCCCCATTGTTTTATAGGTCAAATAAACTATTGGAGGCGATTTTAGGAGGTAAAACACCACCTAGGTTCTTGTACACAAAGTTTAATGTCATATTCGTAATCTGCTCTCAAATGCCTACCATTTGTGTTTCATCAAGCTTTGATTGAGTAGTATTCCCATTTGGGGAGCTTATCGGGGTGGGGCGACTATCAATTACTTGGACCTCGTTTTTTATGTCATTTTCGTAGTCTACTCCCGAATACCTTTCATTTGAGACCTTTATTGATATATACGTCCAATATGTCTATTTGGAGCAGTTTTCGAGCTTGGGCTACCCCTTAGATACTTGAACCCAAGTTTTTTACCACATTCGCTTTTTACTCCCCAATATCTTTCATTTGATATCCATATTGTCCCTATCGGTACGCTTTTGATTTTGGGTGGCGTTTTTGTGTTAACGGGGGATGATTCACCCCTTCCAACATCAACAAATTACATAGCCTATACCTCCTTCCTGAATATATTCGTAATCTACTCGCGAATACCTTTCATTCGAGCTCCATATTGTCATTATCTTCCAATAAACCAATTTGGGGGGTTTTGTAATCGGGGCGGACCCCAATTACTTAGACGACATATTTAATATGGAAATCGTACTCTACTCTTGAATACCTTTCATTTAAGTTCCATATTGTGCCAATCGGTCCACTTTTAGTTTTGGGTGGTACTTTTGGGGTGAGTACCCCCTCTTGCGATATCAAAAACGTATATAGCCTATTTCCCTTCCGAACCATATTCGTTATCTACTCCCGAATACCTTTCATTCGATTCCCATATTGTCATTTTCTTCCAACAAACCAATTTGGGGCGTTTTTGGGGTCATTGCGGCCCCCCAATTATTGGACCCAATTTTTATTATGGAATTTGTACTCTACTCTTGAATAACTTTCATATAAGTTCCATATAGTCCCAATCGGTCCACTTTTATTTTTGGCTGGTAAAAATTATATAGCCAATTGCTCCGTCCGGACCACTCCCCACAGTCTGTGAAACTTCAAAGAAATCGGTTTAACCGTTTTTGAGTCTATGCGGAACAAAAAAATTTACAAACCCACAAACAAACATACAAACAAACACAAATTCATTTTATATCTATAGATGTTGCCCAGGTTTGGGTCACCGTGAAATTATTTTTTTTTTTTTTTTTGAAGAAAGGTTTCAATAAATTTCATTGCCATTTATTCAAACGACAACATTTTCCTTAAATTTATTCTACAATAAATACAAATTTCAATAAATGTTTTTAAGAACAAAATTTTAATGAAATTTTTTTTAAAGATCATGTTGCCATGTAATGTTTTTAAAACATAAAATTTTTCAGATCGTTTAAAACAAAAAATTTTCAACATTTTCTTTAAGCCGCAATCTTCACTTTTCTTCTAAAGGCAAAATTTCAATATGTTTTTTTTTTTTTTTAACAAAATTTTAGAAAAAAAAACATGTAGAAGAAAATAATTTTCTAAAGACAAAATTTTTCCCAAAAGACTCAATTTCAATGAAATTTTCCTAAATACAAAATTTCAATGAAACTTTGACTTAAACACGGAATTTTAATGAAATTTTTTCTAAAGACAAAATTGCAATTAAGTTTTTCAAAAAGCCAAAATTTCAAAATTTTTTTTATAAAGTCAAAATTCCAATGAAATTTTTTTAAAGACAGAACATGAATAAAATTTTTCCTTAAGACAAAACTACAATGGAATTTTTTCTAAAGACAAAATTTCAATGAAATTATTTCTGAAACCAATATTCCAAAAATTTTTTTAAGACAAAACTTCAATAAATTTTTTCTAAAACTAAAATTTCAATAACACTCTTTCTAAAGACATTTCAATGAAATTTTTTCTTAAAGCCAAATTAAGATGAAATTTCAAGGAAAGTTTTCAAAGACGAAGTTTCAATGAAATCTGTTTTAACACAATTTCAATAAGTTTATTCATAGAATTTCAAAAAATATTTTAAGACAACATTTTTCTATTCGCAAAATGTCATCGATATTTTTTTAAGACAAAATCTCCATAAAACCTTTTCTTAAGCAAAAATTAAGTGAAATTTTGTCAAAAGCTCAAAGTTCAACGAAATTTTTTGTACAGATGTAATTTTTGTTTTTTTAATTTTAATTGTAATGTATTTTTACAATTTGATCGCAAAAAAATTGTATTTAGAAATTTTTATTAAAGAAAATGATATGTTTTTTTTTAATTATTATTAAATGTTGTTGGTAAATAATTATTAACTAGCCCACGCAAGCACACAACGCTGCGCTTTCTACAATACTCTGTATACTTTTTTTATACCCTCCACCATAAGATGGGAGTTATACTAATTTCGTCATTCTGTTTGTAACTACTCGAAATATTCGTCTGAGACCCCATAAAGTATATATATTCTTGATCGTCGTGACATTTTATGTCGATCTAGCCATGTCCGTCCGTCTGTCCGTCCGTCCGTCCGTCCGTCGATCTGTCGAAAGCACGCTAACTTCCGAAGGAGTAAAGCAAGCCGCTTGAACTTTTGCACAAATACTTCTTTTTAGTGTAGGTCGGTTGGTATTGTAAATGGGCCATATCGGTCCATGTTTTGATATAGCTGCCATATAAACCGATCTAGGGTCTTGACTTCTTGAGCCTCTAGAGTGCTCAATTCTTATCCGATTGGGATGAAATTTTGCACGACGTGTTTTGTTATGATATCCAACAACTGTGCTAAGTATGGTTAAAATCGGTTCATAACCTGATATAGCTGCCATATAAACCGATCTTGGGTCTTGACTTCTTGAGCCTCTAGAGTGCGCAATTCTTATCCGATTGGAATGAAATTTTGCACGACGTGTTTTGTTATTACATCCAACAACTGTGCCAAGTATGGTTGAAATCGGCCCATAACCTGATATAGCTGGCATATAAACCGATCTGGGGTTTTGACTTCTTGAGCCTCTAGAGGGCGCAATTCTTATCCGAATGGAATGGAATTCCGCACGACGTGTTTTGTTATGATACCCAACAACTGTGCCAAGTATGGTTTAAATCGGTCCATACCCTGATATAGCTGCACATAAAAACCGATCTTGGGTCTTGACTTCTTGAGCCTCTAGAGGGCACAATTCTTATCCGATTTGAATGAAATTTTGCACGACGTGTTTTGTTATTATATCCAACAACTGTGCCAAGTATGGTTGAAATCGGTTCATAACCTGATATAGCTGTCATATAAACAGATCTGGGGATTTGACTTCTTGAGCTTTTAGAGGGCGCAATTCCTATCCGATTTGGCTGAAATTTTGCACGACGTATTTTATTTTTACTTTTAACAACTGTGTCAAATAAGGTTCAAATCGGTTCATAACCTGATATAGCTGCCATATAAACCGATCTGGGATCTTGACTTCTTGACCCCTAGAGGTCGCAATTATTATCCGATATGCCTGAAATTTTGTACGACGGATCCTCTCATGACCATCAACAAACGTGTTTATTATGGTCTGACTCGGTCTATAGCCCGATACAGATCCCATATAAATCGTTCTCTCTATTTTACTTCGTGAGCCCCAATGGGCGCAATTCTTATACGAAATGGCTGAAATTTTACACAGGTCTCCAACATATAATTAAATTGTGGTCCGAACCGGACCATATCTTGATATCGTTTTAATAGCAGAGCAACTATTTTCTTATATCCTTTTTTGCCTAAGAAGAGATGCCGGGAAAAGAACTCGACAAATGCGATCCATGGTGGAGAGTATATAAGATTCGGCCCGGCCGAACTTAGCACGCTTTTACTTGTTTATATTTATAATCTAAACTTCTAGGTCTCATAGGATATTCAGGCTTCAGATATACTCCACATTGATGAAATACGCGACTTGCTAATACCTTTGGGTTGAATGCAGTGCATATATCAAAAAGTTGAGATTGTGCACGCACTGGTACCCCTCTACATTAATTTAGGCCCCATATTATTATTCTCGGGTTATATGTCCGTTTTCATGGGTATTGAAGGAGGGGCGAACGCTAGAAACTTGATATTATCTAGCCATTTCAGTTGTTTACCATACTTTCCGTTTAGAGCTTTTACATGTGGACGAAACAAAATGTTTACGCTACTGCCATATACCCTCCATTTGAATATCTTATTGCCATTATTGGGCCACATGTCAACTAAGGTATAAGGCGGACTCTCAGCCACTTTTTAAATGTTGGAATGTTGCATGTTTAGGGATAGGCGATGGGCAAATACTCAAAAGGTGGGCATTTATAATTTTGCAGATATCTTGGGTATAAAAATATGTTCAAAGCAATTTTTTGTGATTTCGTATTCTTTTTAAATAAACCTGATCTTCTGATCTCATAAAATCGGATTTATCTTATATATATAGCTGCTATATAGACCGATCTCTAGACTTAAGGTCTTGAGGCAATAAATTGGTATCGTTCATCCGATATCGTTGAAATTTGACACAGTGATTTCTGGTAGACCCCGTCCTATTTCTTTGAAGTGTGGTTCAGATTGGACTATATTTGGATATAGTTGCCCTTAGACCGACCGCCCGATCCCCCAATGTCGGGTATTGAGGCCATAAAATATCAATCTTTACCCGAATTGGATGCAATTTGGCATAGTATGTTCTGGTAGACCCCTACCCATTCCAAATATAGTCCGATCAGAAGCACACTTCACAGAAATGGGAAGAGGTATACCAGAACTCACGGTGCCAAATTTCATCGAAATGGGATGAAAAAATACCAATTTATTGGCTCAAGACTTTAAATCTGGAGATCGGTACATATAGCAGCTGTATATAACTGAAATCCGATTTTATGAGATCAAAAGATCAGGTTTATATACAAATATTGTTTCCAAATATTTTAATGTCCAAGATGTCGGCAAAATTATAAATACCCAAAAAAGGTATTTATTGGGTATTTACCCGGTAGAAACCCATTTCTATGCATTTTACGTTCGTATTCTTCTCCCTAAACCTTTTCATTTAGACCCAAATTTTTTTGAATCGGGAACATGTCCTTTCGAGCAAGTTTGGTGGTCACATGCCAAATTCCAACTCTATTCTCAAATACCTTGAATATTGTCATAGTATGGTGCCTTTTGGGGTAAAACTTTCTGAATGTTATATCCATGTTTCAAGGTAAGGTTCGCCATAGCCCTGCACAACACAATTCATTTGTGACTGTTTTTGCTGAACTCGTGAACACTGAACCAACATGATGTTGTTTTTCAAGACTATTAATGGCGAGACACTGAAGATAGAGTAAAACGAATAAATTGCTGTTGAGTCGATAATCTTGGAAAACAACCACCATTCAATACTCGGGAGTATTTTAATCTCGAATTCATAGGCGTTACAGTGAGTTATGAGAAATTACTCGCTGTATTTGAAAGCGTCTCTCTGCCATTTTCAAATGATTGACTGATCACATAATTCGTCTGCAAACTGTTTGTTTTCTGATAAAAAAAAATTAGGCGTGTGTGTGTGTTTACCCATGCTTTTGCCAAATCAACCCCGTTGCCTTCGTACGAATTTCGTACTACGAAAGCAGACGACAAGAAAAATAGTACTTTATCTGAAGCAAATGTACCCGTACACATGCCTTGTACAACGTGCACTCACTGAAATCCAAATAAACCTTTATTTTTGCTGAAGGGCTCATTTTATATATTCGTTCAGTTCTCAATTGTCTCATACAATGTTGTATTTTTAAACGAATAGTTCAGTTCTTGCAATACTCTATGATTGTTAGTGTGTCTTGAAAGCAGAAATGAGTGGTATAGCGCTAGCCTTTGGTTCGTACTGTACTTGTAAAACCCTCATTGTCATGATAAGTGGTTAGGGAAAAAGATGACCTCCCAACGCTTCGTTCTGCCTCCCATGCGAGACCCCATATTATCAGATCGCGCTACATACCGCTTTGGGTTGTTTAGTGGCAGTGCTATCCCAATCACAGAACCCCCTTCTGATATCGAAATATAAAGTGCACTATCATCATTTTAAACTATCTGTATATTGCAAGCAAATGTAAATTTATATGAACATAGAAACATACAAAAAGATATCGTTTTTTTTACCTTAAAACATATGGGAACCATCACATAACGTAAGCAAAAATACTGCAGCCTCTATCCTTAACTTGTTTTAATTCTCCGCTAACTTTTCAATTCATAAGGGTCAAAGTAGTTACTTTGAATCCGTTTAATGTTTGCTTCAATGTTTAAATAAGTGTGTCGCCAAAGTTGTATTTAACCGTTGCCAACATATTATGCAGCAAACGTCATTGTCCTTAGCCGCAGCTTAAGCTACTGACTGGCCTTCATGCCAAAGAACAGCAAGTTTGGTGAGTTAAGAATACATTTTGCCATCATACGATGGTTACGTTCGAATTTTTCGCGGTATATTCCCATATTTATTATCATCGACCTGATGTCCTCGCTTTATGTGAAACCCAGGTGGGTGAGGATTCTGATCCACAGGATTTTCACATTCCAGGGTATCACACTCTATCTCTTTTTATCCCCAACAGAGGCCTTATGCTATATGGACGTAATGATATAGTATTCCATAGGCAGCAACACTTGGACTCACAAGATCCGGAATTTAATTCCATTTGGGTTAAATTTAGATTTGGAACACACGTACTTTACTTCGGGTTTATATATAGAAGTCCAAACTCGGAAAGGGAGGTTTCCTTAAGGGGCTTTGACTCCCTTTCTGACCTAATTACTACAATCTTACAGGATTTTCCGGACAGTGAAATCGTTGTTGCTGGCGATTTCAATGTCCATAACTCCCATTCGGGACATACGACTCCGGAGGGTCAACACGCCGAGCTGTTCGCCGCGCAGAATGGCCTGATGCAGCTAGTAAATGAACCGGCACACCTTTCATTTAGGACTTGGGGTCTGAACAAAAATGCCAATACTGAAATGCTGCGCAAATAGGCAAGAACTTCGTGTGCCAGAGTACTTAGACACGAAAAGTTTCTTTACGAACAGCGTCTTCGTGCCAAAGTTATTGCTTCTCCGAGGGGAAACAAGAGCTTTTGTCATTCCTAAAAAGAGTAAAGGGCCCATCGGCAATCCCAACTCTTGTTAAGGATGATCAGGATGATCACTGACCCGGTTGATTCAGACAAGGAAATTCTTCCTTGCCGTTTAGCAATCAACTACTCCCCGTGATTGATAGTGTACCTAGTTCGATGCCTTAGATCTCGACGTTAATAAATCTCGGGGCCTGGACGGTATATCAACACTTGTTCTTTGTAAGTGTTCTTCGGCGCTTGCTCGTCCACTACGCAACCTCTTCAGCCTTGCTTACCGTGCGGGAGTTTTCCCGACGCGTTGGAAGGTTTCGAACGTTCAGCCCATCCCCAAAAAAGGTGGGCGAACAACCCTGCGAATTACCGGCCAATTGCGATATGCTCTGCGCTCTCCAAGGTTATGAAGAGTATGGTTAACCATTATCTTGTCAGATACTTAGAGTCCAATGGCCTTCTTAGCGACAGACAGTATGGGTTCCGCAGAAATCGCTCCACGGAGACCTAATGGCATTTTTGTCGGAACGATGGAGTCGCTCTATCCACCAGTTTGGTGAGAGTAAGGTTGTGGCTCTGAATATCTCCACGGCTGGTACGGTGCACTTTCATCAAAGCTTGTCGCTTTTGGATTTCTCAGAGATCGCACTATACGAGTTGTTGTAAATGCGTTCTCATTCGATGTGTATACATTGACCCTTTTTCTTATTTTCATTGATGATCTATATGGTCAGACTTTGAATCCAGTCTACTCATTTGCCGATGACAGTAGTCTGTGTCATTCAAATTCATTCGACCATAGTCCCAGTCCTCAAGAAATTGTGGACAGGAGGCGCATTATGGATGAGACGCTCTCCCAGGATTTGTTGTCCTTTTCCGAATTGGGTAGAATGAACAGAGTAGACTTTAACGCACAGAAGACGTAGTGCTGTTTCTTGTCTCACAAGGGATTCACTGACCCACTTTAATCGTCGATATCTATCGACGGTATAGATATTGAACAATCAGATGCTCTTGATGTTCTGGGCATGAAGATACATTGTGATGTCCGTTGGTCAAAACACGTAGTCGAAGTGTCGAAAGAAGCATTCAAGTGTTTGGGCTTTCTTACACTACCTACATCAGGCCGAGGATGAAATGTAGCTCTCATATATGGGCAGGAGCTCCAAAATCATCCTTGGAGCTACTTGACCGTGTTCAACGGAGAGCGATGGCGTTGATTGGGGACAGTGGGGCATCCAACTCTATTGCTTCTCTTGAACATCGTCGGAATGTGGGTAGCCATGCATTGCTCTATCGTTATTTTCATGGCGTTTGTTCCAGGGATATTCGTCTTCTTATCCCAGGAACTCACACCCGTTCGTAATTGATTGGCCAGTCTACCGAACTATGCATAACCGAGAAAATTAATTTTTCGCCCGAACCATTCGTATGTGGAATCGACTTCCGGCTAATGTCTTTCCCACCGACATTGACGTTCAAAAATTTAAGACGAACCCCTCCAACCCTTAACTTTCTTAATTGCCAACGCAATGCACTGCATCTATAGGGGATACCTCTGCGTGTTGGTTACGTGGAAAGAAGTAGCATTTTAGCATACTCTTTCTCTCGCATATACCATTCACCTCTCGCACTCTCACCACTAATACTTCCACATATGCTCTTGTATTCACACAAATAACGGATACTTAAGTAAAAAGCAAAAACAATTTGCTGTTTTTCTGTTTTTTCCTTTTATTGAAAATGAATTCCTCATTTTCATGGATTTTCTTTTCAAAAAATGTTCATATATGAGTATATTCTCTGTAAAAATTTCCTTCAATTGATGCACAATTTCATTAAAATCCATTCAGCCGTTTGGCCGTTATATGTACCACAAACTCGCTTTTATAAAACCCACCTACTGCATATGACCTGCAGTGACCGCACGCCAAAGCCGAACCTTAAGGAATTGGCCGACCTAGATGCCAAGCAGCACCAAGTAGGACCACGCACATCCCACCCCCACAACACCCTCACCTAAGTAGTGATACTCTCTATTTCGCATCATTTGTTTCTCTTACTCCCACCACTAAACAGGGATGATAAATAGGGTTGACGGAATGGTATTAAAAACAAGTTAAAAAGGTACTTTTTGTAGGGAAAAGGTGCCATTTATTTGCTATATATGCCCATAACTTAAAAAAATTATTTCAAAGACATAACAATACATGAAAAAAGTGCTGAGTGATGGTCAGTCCGCGCTGGTATAGTGTTCGTGTACATTGGGCATGGAAATACCTTTAAAAAAGCACGGGGGATACTTTTCTCATATCTATGAGTGCAATCTGATTGAAGTTCTTAGCGCATTTATACAGGACCCCCTTACTGTAGTCGAGTCTGACTCGGACTATATCTTGAGATAGCTCCCATAGATCCATATTTCAACTTAGCCTTAAATAGTCCGAACTCTAGATTTTGCTTTTGGGACGTATTTTTCATTCGGTTTCTATATAATAATGAGTTATATCAGCCCCTCCAAATATATCCACATTTCGACATAGCCGGCATATAGATTAATTTCTTAATTTAACTTTTTGTACTGAAGCAAGTCTCCTTCATTCGATATCGATGAATATGCTGAGTACGGCTCACAGAGGTCCAAACCAACCATACATTTGGTGGGTATGCAAAAGTTTGTTATTGGCAATTACCTTAATTGCAAGTAACATCAACTAAATCATCTATCCTCTCATGAAATTCCTAGGTTTATATCTTTAATTATATTTAATAAATACTTAAGCAATGACAGATGGATTTTCGCTAACGCATAATATAGGGCTACGGTGTCCCTCTCTACGATAGAGTTAGGATATTCGTCTTTGACGCTGAACGCCTTGGTTCAAATTCCGATGAGAACATCGGAATAAACTTCACCGATGGTTATCCTCTCCTAGCGCTGACGACACTTGTGAGGTATTTACACTAGTTTGTTGTTGTTGTAGCTACATTTGTATGTGGAGTTGACGGCCCTCGTGAGGCTCCTGTAGGTGATCAAGCTCGTTTCGGTCTAAAGGACCGATCGCCGCGGGAACGTGGTGGCCACTGTCATATCGAGTATCATAGGCACCCAGTATTTATGCAAGAGCCGGTGCCGCTCGGCTTCTCACTCCACTCGATACTGCTGATTGTCCGCGACTGCAGTTGCAGCTACGCCATATGGAACGTTCCACTATCCGCAACCTGTGGACGCGACCGATAGCTCGTGGATAAGTTTCTCGTGATAGCTATGGGCACCACACAGATTGCAGCTCATAGTTCCAGCCTGTGTGATGGTCATAGCTATCCCGTGCCAGGATTACCATAGGTAATCAACTGTGGCTTGCAGCCATTCGAACTCGGTATTAAAAAGAAGGTTCCTTTTGTTCAGCTTAATCTTGTATTGGACAGCACTTATTGATATGCTGAAAGTATCTTCGCTGTACCTTAATGGAATTTTCATGGGTAAATTTGCAATTTTGCGATAAGTAATGCCAATGTCAATCATAGAATTAAAACTCGCCTTTCTTGAGTTTTCGTACACATATAAAAAAGTATGGTTAAGGGGTATCTTAAAGTGGACGACTAAAACCAGTTACAACAATTGTTTCCGTCAAGTTTTGGGAGAAAATTGGCTTGTTGAAAGTCGGCAATTTTTTATATCCCTAAAAACAAACGAAAACATTTCTCAAAATTCTTAGGAGTGAGATTTCCGGAATCCGTTTTAATGTCTATATTAAAAATAATAAATTTATGGCAATAATTCTACTTATTTTGAAAGTTTTGAAAGCAGGTGCGATTTTATTGCAAAATCATACAATCCAGCTTTCTTCGCTTAATGGTCATCAAATATTACGTTTGGTTAGATTTCGTTGAAAAGAGGGTGCGGATATAAATCCACCCAATGCCACTATAGACATGCACCAGCCATAAGCCAGTAATCGGCTTGTTGTGAGCTCTAAAAGCTAAGCAAGAAAGCAAGAAAGCAAGAAATTCCGTAATTCTTACACAATATTTTATTGTTTTCCATACCACTCCCCTAAGATGGTCCACCCAAGTACTGGTGTCTTTTCGCAGCGAGAACCGGGGAATGACAATCAGAATGCTCCAACGTCTCATCATCTTCCCCACATGCCCTACACATGCTATCACTTGCATCACTGATTTTGCATAAGTGAGCTCGTGGTGCTATGTGTCCCGGTATGATACCAAAAGCTAAACTCACCTCCTTCTTACTTATTTTCAGTAATAGCCTCGTCCTCTCATGATCCGGATCACCCCATAGGATTTTCGCCGTCCTACCTACTGTTTCGCTGTTCCACATTGTTATATGTCGCCCACGCCCTTAAACGCACTGCGTCGACCCGAAAGGCTTCCGGTTAACCAAGTTTATTGACAGTAGTTATCTGGCCACCACTGCCAAATCGCCTGCCATTTCATTCCTCCTTACTCCATCTGCCATCCTCAGAGAAGGCGTTAATCTCCTTCTTACATTACACGACTCTTATTTAC
The DNA here is from genome assembly GCF_963082655.1 of Stomoxys calcitrans. Classification (NCBI taxonomy): domain Eukaryota; kingdom Metazoa; phylum Arthropoda; class Insecta; order Diptera; family Muscidae; genus Stomoxys; species Stomoxys calcitrans. The sequence goes on along the minus strand of NC_081552.1, from coordinate 69,010,418 downwards.
CTTACCGTCCTGGTAGTTATTGCCCTTATGGCAATTTTATTGTCCGTAAAGACGTTCACACTCGACGTTCTTCACCGCATTTCGTGATCGCCCGGATATCCGCCTACAGGACCGCATTATGGTCAGGCAGTCTAAAACAGACCTCAGTCTCTAGGTTCTCAAAGTAGACCTCCAGGCCCACTTTGTGCTCCAGCTTTGGTCCACCCGGGTAACATGATCTTTCTGATGGCAATGCTGGGGTCCGAACGTCCACGACTGTTGCGCTGGCAGCAGTGCCAGCCAAATCGGATGAAAATTGAACAGAATTGCACCCTCTAGAGGCTCAAGAAGTCAAGATCCCAGATCGGTTTATATATCAGCTGTATCAGGTTATGTACCGATTTGCGCCATACTTAGCACAGTTATTGGAAATCATAAGAAAACACCTCATATAAAATTTCAGCCAAATCGGATGAGAATTGGACGCTCTAAAGGCTCAAGAAGTCAAGATCCAAGACAGCTACACCAGATTATGAACCGATTTAAATTATACTTAACACAGTTGTTGGAATTGATACCAAAACACTACGTGCAAAATTTCTGTCAAATTGGGCGAGAATTGCGCCCTCTAGAGGCTCAAGAAGTCAAGACCCAAGATCGGTTTATATGACAGCTGTATCAAAACATGGACCGATTTGGCCCATTTACAATCCCAACCGACCTACACTAATGAAAAGTATTTGTGCAAAATTTCAAGCGGCTAGCTTTACTCCTTCGAAAGTTAGCGTGCTTTCAACAGATAGTCCGACGGACATGGCTAAATCGACTTAAAATGTCACGACGATCAAGAATATATATACTTTATGAGGTCAAAGACTCATATTTCGAGGTGTTACAAACAGAATGACGAAATTAGTATACCCCCATCCTATGGTGGAGGGTATAAAAACTTTAAAAATGTTTATACAAAATGTAAAGTCCCAGAATGTAACATATTTTGGTTTTATAAAAGAATCTCGATGTTGGGTTGTGTTAAGAGAGTCTTTGACTGAAATTTAGTCCTTAAAAAAATTTATTAAAATTTAACCTCAGAAAAAATTTTATTGAAATTAGTTTTTATAAAAATTTTGTCTTAAGAAAAAACTAAATGAAATGTTATCTTCAAAAAAAAATTCAAGATATCCTCTTGAAATTTTCGAGGGGGTCCGAACCGTGATGAAGTTTTGTCATTAGAAAATGTTCCGCTGAAATTTTGTCTTTTGTCCTTAGAAAAATATAGGTTTGTTTAGAAAAAATTCATTAACATTTTGTTTTTATTAAGAATTTCATTGCAATCTTGTCCTTAAGAAAACTTATTTCAAGCCGGCGCCAGGCTCAGCAAAATGTTGTCTTTGTAGAATATTATAAATATGAAATTTTGTCATTTCAAAAAATGTTACAGGAATTTTTTGTTATGAATAAATTTAATTTACATTTTTTTTTTGGACAAAATCAGTTTTGCGGGGCTCGTTCTCGAGGGCCTCCCTGGCTACGTCCATGATGGGAGCTGTATTTTAATCTGAACCGATATGGCCCATTTGTAACCCCCAACGACCTACGTCAATAGTTAGCAACTTTGCAATATTTCAAGCGGCTAGTTTTACACGTTCGACCTCTGTTGTGATTTTGACAGACATGGTTAGATCGACTCAGAACGTCGAGAAGATCAAAAATATATATATTCTTTATGGCGTCTAAGACGATAATTTCGAGGTGTTACATATCTAATGACTAGATGGGTATACCCTCATCCTATGGTGGTGGGTACAAAAATGCAAATTAGCTCATGAATATTTCATTAAGGAACAGCAAAAATACTTCCCCCTTATCAATTAGTGCTTTCCGATACTAATTAAAGGTCAATGATAAGGGACCTCCTTTTTATACCAGTCACCATAGGATGGAGGTATGCTTATCTAGACATTCGAGTCGATCTAGCAATGCCCGCCCGTCCGTCTGTCGAAATCACGAACGCGGAAAGCTAAGCGCTTGAAATTTTGCAGAAATACTTTTTATACCCTCCACCATTGGATAGGGGGTGTACTAATTTTATCATTCTGTTCGTAACTACTCGAAATATTCATCTGAGACCCCATAAAGTATATATATTCTAGATCGTCGTGAAATTTTTTGCCGATCTAGCCATGTCCGTCCGTCTGTCTGTCGAAAGCACGCTAACTTCCGAAGGAGTACAGCTAGCCGCTTGAAATTTTGCACAAATAGTTCTTATAAGTGTAAGTCGGTTGGTATTGTAAATGGGCCATATCGGTCCATGTTTTGATATAGCTGCCATATAAACCGATCTTGGGTCTTGACTTCTGGAGCCTCTAGAGTGCGCAATTCTTATCCGATTTGAGTGAAATTTTGCACGAAGTGTTTTGATATGATATCCAACAACTGTGCAAAGTATGGTTCAAATCGGTTCATAACCCGATATAGCTGTCATATGAACCGATCTTGGGTCTTGACTTCTGGAGCCTCTAGAGAGCGCAATTCTTATCCCATTGGAATGAAATTTTGCATGAGGTGTTTTGTTATGATATCCAACAACGGTGCTAAGTATGGTTTAAATCGGTCCATAACCCGATATAGCTGTCATATAAACAGATATTGGGTCTTGACTTCTTGAGCCTCTAGAGGGCCCAATTCCTATCCGAATTGGCTGAAATTTTGCATGACGTATTTTATTCTTACTTTCAACAACTGTGTCAAATAAGGCTCAAATCGGTTCATAACCCAATATAGCTGCCATTTAAACCGATCTGGGATCTTGACTTCTTGAGCCTGTAGAGGTCGCAATTATCATCCGATTTCCCTGAAATTTTGTACGACGGATCCTCTCATGACCATCAATATTGTGTTTATTATGGTCTGAATCGGTCTATAGCCCGATACAGCTCCCATATAAATCGATCTCTCTATTTTACTTCTTGAGCCCCCAAAGGGCGCAATTCTTAACGAATTGGCTGACATTTTACACAGGTCTCCAACATATAATTTAATTGTGGTCCAAACCGGACTATATCTTGATATCGCTCTAATAGCTGAGCAAATCTTTTCTTATACCCTTTTTTGCCTAAGAAGAGATGCCGGGAAAAGAACTCGACAAACTCAAATGAAAGGTATTTAGGATAAGAGAACGTATCTGGTATCCAATTGTCGGACCAAGTGTTAGAGGAACCACCCCAACCCCCAAAATACCCCTAAATCTGACGTATTTACCTACCATGGCAATATGGGAATCAAATGAAAGGTATTTGCGAGTACATTACTAATCTGTATCCAAATGTCGGACCAAGTTTCTGGGGGTCCCCCACTTCAACAAAACACCCCCAAACAGGGGGGTGTTTTGGTGAAGTGGATATCACCCGAATCTGATATCCAAATATGGGACCAAGTGTTTGGGGCCGCCACTCCCCAAAAACTTCCCCAAATGGGACAAATTTAAGACCAAATCAATATGGGGCTCAAATAAAAGGTCTTTTGGAGTAAAGCACGAATCTGATATCAATATTTGGGAAAAGGTCCAATCGGGCCACCCCACCCCCACAACACCACCCAAATAGTAAGTATTTGCTGACTATTACAATACAGGGATCAACTAAGAGGGTTTTTAGAGTAGAACACAAATCCGAAATATACATTCAAGGCCAAATCACTGAGTGGCCGCCCATCTCCCAATCCGGTCATGTTTGCCGACCATGGAAATATGGGGCTCAAATGAAAGGCATTTGAGAGTAGACCGCGTATCTAATATCAACATTAGGGAGCAACTGTCTAGGGGACGTTCCACCACCATAACAACCCCCAAAAAGGACGTATTTGCTCACCAAGACAATTTGGATATTAAAGAGAGTGAAATTAAATATTTATAGCTTTTAGGGCCAATACCCCAAACCGGACATATTTGCAGACTTTTGCAATAAGGAGTTTAAATGAGATTAGAAAACGAATTTTATATCCAATTTTGAGGCCAATGGCAATATGGGGTTCAAATAAATGATATATAGATATATGAGAACAGAGCACGTTGCTGATATATTTTCCGGGCTTAGTGTTTGGGGGACCACCCCAAAACACCCCTAAATCGGGCATATTTACCCACCATGTCAATGGTGAATTGTATTGGGGGGTAGAGCAAGAATTGATACCCACATTCGGGACCCATTTTCTGGGGGTCTTCCCCTTTCCTAAAATACTCCACAGGCAGCAATTTTTTACTGACCACCGCAATATGGGGCTCAAATAAAGGTATTTGGTAGGAATATGTATTGAGGGCATCACCCCTTTTCAAGAACACCTCCCAAGGGGTAAAAATGTTCCGGCCATGTCAATATGTGTCTCAAATGAAAGGTATTTGAGATTAGAAAACGAATTTGATAACCTATTTTGGGGTCATGTGTTTGGGGGACGCCCCATCGTGAAAACTCCCCTAAACCAATGGCAATATGGGGTTTAAATGAGTGGTATTTGAAAGAAGAGCATGGTGCTGATATTTTTTTAGGGCCAAGTGTTTGGGGACCACCTCACCCCCGAAAACTCCCCTAAATCAGATATCATGAAAATATCGCGCTGAAATGAAGTATTTTAAGAATGGAGTACACCTTACATCCAAACTTAAATTCGTAGACCAATAAAGATCATATGGGATTCAGAAAAAGGCACTTATACTGTTAAACGTTAGTCAAACGATATACTATTTTAGTAGCATGGTATTTCACTAAAAGCTCCGTCGAAATTACGATAGCGCTCGAATGTGTAAAGCAAGCCGCTTGAAATTTTGCACAAGTACGTAGGTCGTTGGGGATTGCAAATGGGCCATATAGGTTCAGATTTGAATATAGCTCCCATATAAACTGATTTTCTTGAGCCTCTGGAAGACGCAATTTTGGCTGAAATTTTGTACATAGTGTTCCGTTATGACTTCCAACAACGGTGTCAAGTACGGTCCAAATCGGTCAATAACCTGATATAGCTTCAATGTAAACCGTTCTCTCGATCATCCTTGTTCTGTTCTTAGAGCTTTTTAGCAGTATCCAAGATTCGCCCGGCCGAACACAGCATGCTTTTACTTGTTATTATATGACTAGGTGGACAGGGCCCACTCCGCTGCGCCTTCTCTCACTCTCTTGTTTTATCTGAGCCCTATACTGGCGGGGCTTGGAGGTGGTGCAGCCCCCTAGATATCCCACCCTAAATAAGGAAACCAACTTTCTGTTTTGAACTCACACTTAATTTCGCTTAAATCGCCCCACCAACCTCCGAGATCTGGCATTTTAAAAATAGGACAAGGAAGTGGTTGGTTGGTTTTGGTGGTGGATTGGAGTTGCCAAACCCTTTGCCCGAAAGTGGATATCGGATTCATACTCTACTCTCAATACCATATTTGGGCTACATATTATAGTGAGTATATATGTGTGGTTTAGGAGGGGTTTATAAGGTGAGACGTCACAGAAACATTGGCCATAAAACAGATCTCAGATTGAAGCCTTTTTTGCCATAATCTACAAATATGTCCAGTTTGAGGGGTATGTAGGGTGGGGCGGCCACCCCAGTACTTAGCTCTGAAAAAATATAAGTATCGTACTTTACTCTCATATTTCTTCTATTTGAGCCCCAATTGCCATTGGCTTAGGGGGATTTTATGGGTTGAGACTACCTCCAGACATGTGGCCTCAAAATTGGATATCAAATTCATTTTCTACTATCAAATACCTATTTGTTTGAGTCCTACAATTTTGTTTGAGCTCTACAATGTGAAACAGTTTGATGGTGGCTATGAAGTTATTCAGGACAATGGGTCTCGTTGAGATCCACAGATTGGTTATCTATATTCAAAATTATATTTCAAAGCTACCACTTGGGATACCATATGTTTAAAGTTCCGCAAGTCCTCCTGTGCCCATCCCAATATGAGGGTTAAAAGTGTGCTCTACTACCAAAGCCCTTTTATTGTTGTCCTATTCTATCCTGATATGCCTTAATATATTATTTTTAAATTCCTTTTGTTTAGTTAGTTTAGGGGGAAGGGGATTGCCCTTTGACACATCCTATCATTTGAATACAATATATTGTCGGTCGTCCTACATGACAGTTTGATGTTGTTTTTATTGGAAGGAGAGGGTCGGTCCTCCCGATTCTAAGACCCAAAAGACAATTTATTTGAGTACTTTATTGTCGCCATATACATGTCCTGCTGAACGTGACCCAGGCACTTGGACCCATATATAAATATTAGATTCGAACTGTACTCTCATAGACCTTTCTTTGAATTACCATATTATCTCGATCGAACTACAAGTCCTATTTAAGGGTATGTGTATGCCAAATGTGTATTCCAGATTCGTAGTCAACTCCCAAAGACCTTTCATTTGATAACCATTTTGTGACGTTGGACATTCATGTCCGTTTTTGGGGGTTTTTAAGGTTGGGGAGGCCCCGTAGACACCTTGGACCAAATTCTTATAACAAATGTGTACTCAACTTTCAAACCTTTTGATATCCATATTGTCCCAATCGGTAAATATGCTGTTGAGGGGTTTTGGGGAATACATTTTTTTACCAAATTCTTACTCTACTTTTAAATACCTTCCATTTGATATCCATATTGTCTCAATCGGTAAATATGTTCTGTTGAGGGGTTTTGGGCGATGGGGGGGCCTCTCAGACACCAAGGAATACATTTTTATGTTATATTTGTACTCTACTTGTGAACATCTTTCATTTGATACCCATATTGCCCAAAGCGGTGAAAGAGTTCTGCGGGGGGTTTTGGGGGATGGGCCGAACGCTTATATTGAAATTTGAATACCAAGTTCGTACTCATTTCATACCCATATTGTCGGTAAACTTTTCCGTTCGGGTGGGTTTTGGAATGGGGCGTCCACCCTGTTACTTGTCTCCAACATTTTATACGAATTTCGTGTTTTTGAGGTACCATGAGGAGGCATACAAAATTTCGCTTAAATCGATGCGCCCATCTCCGATATTTGGCGGTTTTGGAAATTGTGGTAATGGGAGGTTCCCGCCCTTCTGATATCAAAAAATGTAGCACCTTATTTTCACCGCTTATTAATCGATTTGAACTATACTTAGCACAATTGTTGGAAGTGTTACCAAAACTCCACGTGCAAAATCTAAGCCAAATCGGTTAAGAATTGCGCCCTCTAGATGCTCAAGAGGTCAAGACCCAATATCGGTTTCTATGGCCGCTATATCTAAACATGGACCCATTTGGCCCATTTACAATCCCAATCGACCTACACTTATAAAAAGTATTTGTACAATTTGTACTGCTTCGAAAGTTAGCGTGCTTTCGACTGACAGACGGACGGACATGGCTAGATCGACTTAAAATGTCATGACGATCAAGAATATATATACACTATGGGGTCTTAGATACATATTTCGGTTTGTTACAAATGGAATGACGAAATAAGTAGACCCCCATCCTATGGTAAAGGGTATAACAAACAAACAAACAATGATCTTCAACATGCGTTTCAAACATTGTCTAAATCGAATATGCTTCTTGAGCCGCTACAAGGCGCAATTCTTATTCGAATGGACTGAATTATTAACCAATGACTCCGACTATGGTCTTCAACATTCAATTTACCTATGGTCCGAATCGGACTATAACTTGATATATCTCCAATAGCATAACAATCCTTTTCCATTATTCTTTGTTCGTCTAAAAAGAGATACTGCGCAAAGAACTCGACAAATGCGATCCCTGGTGGAGGATATATAAGATTCGGCCAGGCCGAATTTAGCACGCTCTTACTTGTTATATAATAGACTAGCTGACCCGGGCCCGCTCTGCTGTGCCTTCTTTTACTTTATATATAACAAAAGTTTCCTTGGCATATTTATTTTCGACAATTAAAGATCTTTTAGTGAAATACCATGCTAACTTGACAAAACAGTTTAACAATATAAGTGCCTTTATCTGAATCCCATATGATCTTTATTGGTCTACGAATTTAAGTTTGGATGTAAGGTGCACTCCATTCTTGAAATACTTCATTTCAGCCCGATATTCTCATGATGTCTGATTTTGTGGTGTTTTCGGGGGAGAGGTGGTCCCCCAGATACTTGGCCCTGAAAAAATATCAGCATCGTGCTCTTCTCTCAAATACCATTTATTTAAATCCCATATTACATGGTTGAAAATTTTTTTCCCTTTGGGGGTGTTTTGGGAAAGGGGAGACGCCCTAAATACATGGTCCTACATTTGGATATCAAATTCGAATTCTAATCCTAAATACCTTCCATTTGAGCCTGATATTGCGATGGTCACTAAAAAATTGCTGTTTGTGGGGTATTTTCGGAAAGGAGTAGACCCCCAGCAAAATGGTCCCCAAAATGGGTATCAGTTGTTGCTCTATCCCCCAATACCTTTCATTTAAGCTCCACATTGACATGGTCGGTAAATATGCCCGATTTAGAGGTGTTTTGGGGATTGGAGTGGTCCCCAAACACTAAGCTTGGAAAATATATTAGCAATGTGATCTAATCTCATATAACTATATATCATATATTTGAACCCCATATTGGCATTGGCCTCAAAATTGGATATCTAATTCGTTTTCTAGTCTCATTTAAACTCCTTATTGCAAAAATCAGCAAATATGTCCGGTTTTGGGTATTGACCCTAAAAACTATAAATATTTAGTTCCACTCTCTTTAAGACCCAAATTGTCTTGGTGAGCAAATACGTCCTATTTGGGGGTTGTTATGGTGGTGGGACGTCCCCTAAATAGTTGGTCCCTTATACGTGGTCTACTCGCAAATACCTTTTATTTGAGCCCCATATTTCCATAGTCAGCAAACATGACCGGCTTGGGGGGTGTTTTGGGGGATGGACGGCCACTCAGTGAGTAGGCCTTGAAAATATATATCGGATTCGTGTTCTACTCTAAAATCCCTCTTATTTGAGCGTCATATTACAATAGTCAGCAAATACTTCCTATTTGGGTGGTGTTGTGGGAGTGGGCGGCCCCATAGCCACTTTTCCCGAATATTGATATCAAATTCGTGCTTTACTCCCGAAGACTTTTCATTTGAGCCCCATATTTCTATGGTCGTAAATTTGTCCCCTTTGGGGGATGCTTTTGGTGAGAGGCGGGCCCCCAAACACTTGGTCCGATATTTGGATATCAGATTCGTATTAAAGGGTGATTTTTTTGAGGTTAGGATTTTCATGCATTAGTATTTGACAGATCACGTGGGATTTCAGACATGGTGTCAAAGAGAAAGATGCTCAGTATGCTTTGACATTTCATCATGAATAGACTTACTAACGAGCAACGCTTGCAAATCATTTTCAGTGAATGGGCCCTAGAAAAGTTGGCAGAAAATCCGCTTTTTTATCGACAAATTTTGTTCAGCGATGAGGCTCATTTCTGGTTGAATGGCTACGTAAATAAGCAAAATTGCCACATTTGGAGTGAAGAGCAACCAGAAGCCGTTCAAGAACTGCCCATGCATCCCGAAAAATGCACTGTTTGGTGTGGTTTGTACGCTGGTGGAATCATTGGACCGTATTTTTTCAAAGATGCTGTTGGACGCAACGTTACGGTGAATAAACACATTTCGAACCGAACACTGATGTTGGTAATAAAATTCAATGATTTGCAAGCGTTGCTCGTTAGTAAGTCTATTCATGATGAAATGTCAAAGCATACTGAGCATCTTTCTCTTTGACACCATGTCTGAAATCCCACGTGATCTGTCAAATACTAATGCATGAAAATCCTAACCTTAAAAAAAATCACCCTTTATATTGTACATTCAAATACCTTTTATTTAAGCCCCATATTCCCATAGTCAGTAAATAAGTCCAGTTTGGGGGTGTTTTGGGGAAGGGGTGGACCCCCAGGAACGTGGTCCCACATTTGGATATCAGATTCGTATTCTACTCGCAAATACCTTTCATTTGAGTCCCATATTGTCATGGTCGGTAAATATGTCCGATTTAGGGGTGTTTTGGGGGGTTGGGGTGGTCCCCCTAGCACTTGGTCCGACAATTGGATATCAGATACGTTTTCTTATCCTGAATACCTTTCATTTGAGTCCCATATTGTCGTGATTGGTCTAAATATATGTTTGGTATGTTTTAGGGTGGAGCAGCCCCCCTAGGTACCCCATCCGAAATTTGGATACCAAATTTTTATTTTTTGGGTACTATATGAGGGAACACAAAATTTCGCTTAAACCGCACCACCCATCTCCGAGATCTAGCGTTTCTGAAAATAAGGGTAAGGGGGAGGGTCCACTCTATCCGCTCGAAATTTTGTACAATTTGGACATAGCTCCCTTATAAACCAATCTCCCGATTTGAGATCTTGAGCCCCTGAAAACTGAATTTGCTAGCTGATTTGACCGAAATTTGGCCCATAGTGTTCTGTTACGACAGTGTACAACCTGATTTGGCCCGATTTACCAAGTTAAAATCTTAATCTTAATGTTGCACGTAGTGTTCTTCTTGATCGTAAACTTTTTTAATACCGATCCGTCTTCATCTTTTATAAGTGGTGCAGAAAAATGCTCACTGAGCAGCTTGATATATCCCCGCTTATTATCACCGTATGTTAAGCCATATGGTGTTACCATTCAATCGGAATGGCATAAATTAAAGGTTCTGGAATGCATAGATTAAAGGTTCTGGAATGCAAAAATCACATTAATGAACTCCGAGAAACATTTATTTAAAATTAAAGGTACTTATTTTTTGTTTTGTTGATATCTTATTATATCGGATGTGCGTCAGTGTTGCCAACGTTTAAATACAAAGCCTTTAGCGGGAAGAGCGTTTTATTTATCCATAAACTAGCGAATCCAAAACAAAAACAAACAAATTATTGCCGTTGGTCTTATTTTGTTGCCGCTCATTTGTTTTATTGACGTTTCCGGTGTCTTATTTCCTGTATAGTTTCGTTACTTATATATGATTTTTGGGATCGTCTAGCAATTTCTATGATAGAGGTGGCCGTCTCCGTAAATACTGCCCAAGTCTGGGTGATACTTTGTAGCTTCTCGGTTAAAGCTGTCTTGTATTAGCGTGCGGTTTCGGGGGTTTTTAGGTGAACGAGGTTAAACTTTGTACTTTTTGTTTGAGTCCTTTTCACGACGGCTGTGCGTAGACGTAGAGTCTCCACTAAGAGCATGTGGTCGTTATCGATGGCGGCTCCATGTCAAGTTTTCACATCCATCTTCGAACCCAGGAAGAGTTTGCTGATAAATTTTTGGTAGGTTTTTTAACGGTGTTTCCATCACAGGATTCCCCAGTTTATTTGTGTATATTTTTATGAGGGAATTTTGTGCTTCCAATATAGAGCCGGCTTCTTGCGTAGGCATCAACATATCCATTGTCATTCCTGGTATCGCAAGGTCCTTGCATTCCCATGATTGATTGTAGATTATTGGTGTTATCCCTCGCAACAAGTTTAATGGCTCCCTTTGGTAGAGAGCGTGTCACAGAATCGTTTTGGAAAGAGAATTGATCCTTTATTTCGTCGTCATCGGGTTTGGTTAGTGCGTAGCATTGTACAATAGATATTTTGCGTAATTGTATGATAGAAGAGCTCGCTTTGTGACAATAAAAGACCGACCCCTTTTATTCGGTGAATTCATTGCCCGAAAAATTTAAGTAGTAGCCACCTTGAAGATCCATAGTTCCAGATTTGGGCCATCGTACTTCACTCAAACCGAGAATGTCTAGGTTGCAGTTTGATATCTTGTTCTGGACTTGGTACAGTCTCGATGATTCTGAGAGAGTTTTGATGTTCCATGTTACAATCATAAACTGTATTTTGAATCCATGTCAGTTCTATTATTTCTTATTGATGTTTCTCTTATCGTATTTTTAGATGGATGATGGACTGGACCATCGCATCGGTACCTAGTGCTGGAGCTTTGGCTCATCTGCTGCCGACCCTAATGCACGGTCCCATCGTTTTCGTATCCATGCAAGCGGGACCCCCTGCTCGTTCAAACTTTTTTGCTTCGCCCCGCATATTTTATTTATGCGACAACCGTCGTCCACGATGGGCGAAGAAGCATGGAAACTCTACGAGTTTTTACTTGTTTTATTTTACTTCTTGTACCCTCCACCATATAATGGGGCGTATACTAATTTCGTCATTCCGTTTGTAACACATCGAAATATTGATCTAGGGCGCAACAAAGTATTTATACTCTAGATCGTCTTGACAATCTTAGTCGAATTAGCCCTGTTCGTCCGTTAGTCGAAAGCACGCAAACTTTCGAAGGAATAAAGCCAGGGGCATGAAATTTTTCATAAATACTTCCTATTAGTGTGAGTCAGTTAGAATTGTAAATGGGATATATTGGCTTATGTTTTGATATAGCTGCCATAAAAACTATTAGAGGGCGCAAATTTTATTCGAAGTGGCTGATATTTTGAAAAAAGTGTTTTAGTTTGACCATCATAAATGTACCAAGTATGGTTCAAATCGGTCCATAACCTAATATAGTTCCCATATAAACCGATCTCGGATCTTGACTTCTTCAGCTTCTAGAGAGCGCATTTATCATCGATTTGGCTGAAGTTTTGCATGAAGAGTTTTGGTTTGGCCATGCATATCGACCCTGATAAAGCTCCCATATAAACCCATCAGGGATCTTCACTTCTTTAGCTTGAACAAGGCGCAATAATTATCCGATTTGGTTTGACCGTCAATAACTGTAACAAGCACGGTTCAAATCGGTTCATAACCTGAAATAGCTCCCATTTAAACCTATCTCGGATCTTGACCTCTTCCTATTTGAGAGGGTTATATGGCAGCTATATCAGGTTATGAACCGATTTGAACCTTATTTGACACAGTTGTTGAAAGTAAGAATAAAATACGTCATTAAAAATTTCAGCCAAATCGGATAGGAATTGCGCCCTCTAGAAGCTCAGTACCTAGATCTGTTTATATGACAGCTATATCAGGTTATAAACCGATTTGAACCATACTTGACAGAGTTGTTGGATATCAGAACAAAGTACTTCGTGCAAAAATTCATTCAAATCGGATAATAATTGCGCACTCTAGAGGCTCAAGAAGTCAAGACCCAAGATCGGTTTATACGGCAGCTATATCAGGTTATGCACCGATTTGGTTCAAACATGGCATAATTGTTGCATATCACAACAAAAGACGTCGTGCAAACTTTCATTCCAATCGGATAAGAATTGCGCACTCTAGAGGCTCAAGAAGTCAAGACCCAAGATCGGTTTATATGGCAGCTATATCAAAACATGGACCGGTATGACCCATTTACAATACCAGCCGACCTACACTAATAAGAAGTATTTGTGCAAAATTTCCTGCGGCTAGCTTTACTTCTTCGGAAGTTAGCGTGCTTTCGACAGACAGACGGACAGACATGGCTAGATCGACATAAAATGTCGCGACGATCAAAAATATATATACTTTATGGGGTCTCAGACGAATATTTCGAGTAGTTACAAATAGTATAACGAAATTATGGTGGAGGGTATAAAAATAGAGATATTGAGCTGAAACTTTACTCGGTCTCTTTTTTGTCAATTAGCTGGTTAAGTTCGAGGCTATATCGAACTATATCTGGACCGATTTAAGGTCTTAGTCCCATAAAAACCAAATTTTTTATCCGATTTCGCCGAAATTTGGGACAGTGAGTTGTGTTATAGCCTTCAACTTTCTGCAATGTGGCCCAGATAGGTCCAGATATGAATATAGCTGCCATATAGACCGATCTCTCGATTAAAGTTCTGGGGCCCATAAAATACGCATTTATTGTCCGATTTGCCAAAATTGGGAACAGTGAGCTGAGTTAGACCCTTCGACATCCCTCTACAATGTCGCCTAGATCGGTCCAAATTTGGATACAGCTGCCATATAGACCGATCTCTAGATTTAAAGTCTTGGCCCCATAAATGGCGCATTCTTAATCCGATTTCGTTGAAATTTCACACAGTGATATGGTTCAGATTGGTCTATATTTGGATAAAGCTACCAAAAAGAGCCAATATTTTGTTTTACAAAATTGAACAATGACTTGTTCTTATTAGACCACTCAATGTCCGTGCCGAATTTGCTCCAAATTAGACCATATTTCGATATACCTGGTGTGCATTTTTCACCGGAAAGTTGGTTTACATTTATACAAGAGGTGGTGTGTACGTTCGGCCCGGTCGAACTTAGAGAGGTTTTTGCTTGTTTTTATGTTTATATAAAAATGCAAACAAAGGTTAATCTGGCGTTATTGAAAGTAAGAGTTAGGGGGAGGGTCCGCCCCGCCCCCACTCTACTCCTACCCTTCGGATACAGAAAAATTAAAAAATGAAGTACCCTTTTCTGACCACGGGTTCATTATACACTATGCATCAACCTCTCTAGAGTCTTTATCATAAAGGATGACAAACTAATAGGATAAAATTGATTAACTTTCGCGATGCAGTTTTTCTGATTTTGGAATAAAAATTGCCTTGTCTATCCTAAAAATATATATTTGATGCAGATATAAGCAGAGTATATTTTACTAAGCTATCTGTCACAACTTGTGGTTCGAGCGACAAACATGTAGACTGATCGGAACCAAACATGAAAAGTCTTCGGGTGTAGAGTAAAAATAAAAACAAATTTTGAGGTAAAGATAGAGATCTGTTCTGTTCTTTAAACATTTTGTATCCGATGTGTAGACAACAAAATGATAACAACAACAAACGTTAACCAATCGAATCAGAATCATTTCCTGATAGCCTTGACCGTCTACCATATACTTGTTCATTTGTATACAAAGTACAGATTACATTGTTGGCAAATTTGTTATATTTTGTCCTAACGTCTATAACTCATCGAAACATTGACTTGAGACCCAACAAAGTTTTCATATTCTTGATTGTCATGATATCTTTATTTATTAAAATCAGGTCAGTTTAAGAGTAAGCATCCAGTGTTAACGCCCAATTTGATGCTTTAGTGTAAGTGTCTAAGATCTTGCACAGTCGGCTCCGCCCAAATTTTGCCATTCCATTCTAATTTTTGAGTGTAGCTTCTGACAAAATTGTTACGTTTTATTTCATTAAAAGTTTACCTTTTTCTCTTATCTTTCAGTTAAAAATTTTGGAGTATCCTTTCCTACATTTTTATTACTAATCCTACTTCTCTTTACCTGCCAAGTTCTGGGTCAAAATGGGGAAAATTTTGATCCTGAGCATCTATGCACATTAGTGGCAGATGGAACAAAACTCAAGGATCCCAGTTCCTGCAGTGTTCACATAGAATGCAGAAATGGCCACGGTTTCAAGTTCACATGTGCAGATAATCTATGGTTCGATCGCAACACCGGGCATTGTGTAGAGCCTGAGTGTATTAAGTGCCTTTCAAGCCAGCCCTGTTTGGGGAAACATAAGGTATTTACACCTGACCCATACTCCTGCAATGGCTATTACTACTGTGAGAATGGCGAAGGTAAGCCAGGCGTTTGCGGTAATGATATGTTCTTTAATCCGGAAACCTTAAACTGCGTTAAGGATTTTTCCTGCAACATCGAAATGCTGCCAGAGGACTATTGTAACATTGTCCCCGAGGGGGTCTTCATTAAGGTACCCGAAACATGTCAGGAGTATCAAACCTGTTGGAACTCGCAGTTGCATAATGGTAGCTGTTCAAAGGGTTTTTATTTCAATGCCCAAAAAGGTATCTGTGATCTGCCTCAAAATGTGGAGTGTA
Organism: Stomoxys calcitrans; assembly: GCF_963082655.1. Lineage (NCBI taxonomy): Eukaryota > Metazoa > Arthropoda > Insecta > Diptera > Muscidae > Stomoxys > Stomoxys calcitrans. Next base: position 68,994,669 of record NC_081552.1, on the reverse strand, counting down.
GTGAGAAAGAACCCGAAAATCCCCCCAATGTGCCATGCTACAGTGATGGTGTCTTTATTTCGGATGGTATCAGCTGTAACGGTTATTATTATTGTAGTGCTAAAAAAGAGGGTGGCGGTTTTGATAAGATCCATGGCAAGTGTCCGGTGGGCAGGTTTTTCGATTCCCAAGAAGGTGGTCAATGTTTGCCACGAGCAAATGTTTCGTGTTCCTTCGATCGATGTGTTACCAAAGGCACGGATCGCATCGAAATGGTTAATGTACAGGGTGATGGCTGTAGGGGTTATGCCATGTGCCAACATGGTGAAGAAATTGGGAGAAATGAATGTCCTGAAGGTCGATACTTCGATGAGACATTTGAATTGTGTGTAAAAGAGGAGGTTAAGTATACAGCTTGTGCAATAGATGACACTGTGACAACTACCACAACAATGGCGACCGCAACAACCACCACTGTGTTGCCTACAACAACGAACACAATGCCTTCGACAACAACAATGGCGACGACGACAACTACGACGACCACAACCCCAAAGCCTACCACCACACCTCAGACAACAACGGAGAACCCTACAACAACCACCAATGCATTACCACCTACTACTGCTTCAACAACTTCCTCCACAACTGCATCACCTACTACTAATACAACCACCACATCAACACCACTTTCAACTCCAACATCATATAGAAAGCCCACAACCGTACCTCCATCTGTGCCAAAGGATAGATCGCAGTATATCTTAGTACCTACCATCGAATATTAATGTCCAAAATCAAAGAAAAAATGTAAATTTTAGTTCTACGCAAAAAAGATAAAAATGAATTTAGATAAAACGATACAAAAAGAAATTGGCCTTAAACATTTTCTTATCAGTTGGTCACTGGCCGAACTTTCTGGAACCTAATATCATAAAACAAATGTATGGTTCTATAAAAGTAATATCAAGCATTTGGTAGATCCGAATAATGCTATTGGTATCAACTCGAAGGTAGGTTTTTTTTATTGTATCGTAATTTAGATATTAAAACACTTTTATTATTAGACTTCTGGGATTAATATTCTTCTTGCAGGTTAGTAAAATAAATTGTCTGACGTTGCTTTATCGAATGTTTTGTTTCTGTTGAACTTGAATTTTTTCTATACCCTCTATAAGTCGTTTTGAAACATAACACGTATAAACGGTCCGAATTGACAATGCGATAAAGGTTGTGAGTGCGAGAAAACTGGTTACATATATGTCAATACAAATAGGCTTGTGCATAACATACTGAACGACGAGCAGAGCAGAGCAAAGCCGATTGAGTGCAAGAAAAGAGTTCCAAAGCATTTTTCGTGCTTCTTTGCTTTCATGATGTTTCATTTTTAACGTGCTGTAATGTTTTTTATACCCACCACCCAAGGATGGGGGTATATTCATTTTGTCATTCCGTTTGCAACACATCGAAATATCCATTTCCGACCCTATAAAGTAAATATATTCTTGATCAGCGTAAAAATCTAAGACGATCTAGACATGTTCATCCGTCTGTCTGTTGAAATCACTCCACAGTCTTCAAAAACTTTGCACAGATTCTTTTTTTGTTCATAAGCAGGTTAAGCTCGAAGATGGGCTATATCGGCCTATATCTTGATATAGCCCCCATATAGACCGATCCGCCGATTTAGGGTCTTAGGCCAATAAAAGCCACATTTATTAACCGATTTTACTGAAATTTGGGACAGTGAGTTGTGTTAGGTCCCTCGATAGCCATCGTCAATTTGGCTCAGATCCGTCCAAATTTGAATATAGCTGCCATATAGACCGATCCTCCAATTTAGGGTCTTAGGCCCATAAAAGTCACATTTATTATCCGATTTTGCTGAAATTTGGGACAGTGAGTTGTGTTAGACCCTTCGACATATTTCGTCAATTTGGCCCAGATCGGTCCAGATTTGGATATAGCTGCCATATAGACCGATCCTCCGATTTAGGGTCTTAGGCCCATAAAAGCAACATTTACTATCCGATTTTGATGAAATTTGAGACGTAGAGTTGTGTTAGGCCCTTCGACATTATTCGTCAATTTGGCCCAGATCGGTCCAGATTTGGATATAGCTGCCATATAGACCGATCCTCCGATGTAGGGTCTTAGGACCATAAAAGGCGCATTGATTGTCCGGTGTCGCCGAAATTTGGGACAGTGAGTTAAGTTAAAACCCTTGAAATACTTCTGTATTATGGCACAGATCGATACAGATTTGGATATTGCTGCCATATAGACCGATCTCTCGGTTTTAGGTTTTGGGGCCATAAAAAGCGCATTTATTGTCCGATGTCGCCGCAATTTGGGACAGTAGGTTCTGTTAGGCCCTTCGACATCCTTCTTCAATTTCACTCAAATCGGTCCAGATTTGGATATAGCTGGGCCCTTAAAATGAGCATTTATTAACCGATGTTGCTGAAATTTGGGACAGAGAGTTGAGTTAAGCCCCTCCACATATTTCTGCAATTTGGTCTAGATCGATCAAGATTTGCATATAGCTGCCTTATAGACCGATATCTCGATTTAAAGTCTTAGCCCCAAAAAAGGCGCATTTATAATCCGATTTAACTGAAATTTGACACATTGACTTACGTTTTCGACATCCATATTTTTTATGAGTCAGATCGGTTTACTTTTATACTAAAATCCTTAAAAAAATTAATATTTTGTTATACATAATTAAACAATAACTTTACTTATTAGTATTTGGTTCAAATCGGATCATATTTCGATATATATTGCTATGGGACATAATGTATGCAATTTTAACCGGATTTTGATGAAAGGTCGCCTTTTTATTTGTTTTTATACCCTCCACCATAGGATGGGGGGTATACTAATTTCGTCATACTATTTGTAACTAATCGAAATATTCGTCTGAGACACCATAAAGTATATATATATATATATTTTTGATCGTCGCGACATTTTATGTCGATCTCGCCATGTCCGTCCGTCTGTCTGTCTGTCGAAAGCACGCTAACTTCCGAAGGGGTAAACCTAGCCGCTTGAAATTTTGCACAAATACTTCTTACTAGTGTAGGTCGGCTGGTATTGTAAATGGGCCATATCGGTCCATGTTTTGATATAGCTGCCATCTTGGGTCTTGACTTCTTGAGCCTCTAGAGTACGCAATTCTTATCCGATTGGAACGAAATTTTGCACGTAGTATTTTGTTTTGATATCCAACAATTGTGCCAAGTATGGTTCAAATCGGTTTATAACCTGATATAGCTGCCATATAAACCGATCTTGGGTCTTGACTTCTTGAGCCTCTAGAGTGCGCAATTCTTATCCGATTGGAATGAAATTTCGCACGACGTGTTTTGTTATTATATTCAACAACTGTGCCAAGTATGGATCAAATTGGTTCATAACCTGATATAGCTGCCATATAAACCGATCTGGGATCTTGACTTCTTGAGCCTCTAGAGGTCGCAATTATTATCCGATTTGCCTGAAATTTTGTACGACGGATCCTCCTATAACCATCAACATACGTGTTTATTATGGTCTGAATCTGTCTATAGCCCGATACAGCTCCCATATAAATCGATCTCTCTATTTTATTTCTTGAGCCTCCAAAGGGCGCAATTCTTATTCAAATTGGATGACATTTTACACTGTTGAAGAAAGAGAATGAACAACCTAATATACTACTTTGTATTGAGTATTTAAAACAGAACATAGTTTGTTTGCTTTTGTAAATTTGTCATATTGTATAAATAGAAAAAATAAATTTTTTATTCGTTGTAAAACTCTTAACATAATAACAGGTTATGGGCCCTTCCGCGTTTTAAGATCGAAAATAAGGGTAATTCTGTGATTTATAACGAGGTCTTGAGCACAAGATGGCAACGAATATGCAATTGGAAAAACTTCGTGGAAGTGAAAACTTTGAAGACTGGAAGTTTGCAGTTGAGGCATATTTTCAAATGAAAGGTCTGTGGAAATCCCTTCAAGACACAGAAGAAAAAGAGGATAAGAATATCCAAGCAAAGGGGGAATTAATCTTATTGGTTGACAAATCTGTTTATCCCCATATCCGAGAATGTGGTAGTGCGAAGGAAATTTGGACTGCATTAGCCACAGTTTATGAAGACAATGGTTTGGTAAGGAGAGTTGGATTAATTCAAAAATTCTGTTCAACAAAATTGAAAGATTGCACAAACGTTGAAGAATATGTGAATGAAATAATCAACTCCGCCCATAAATTGCGAGCTGTTGGACTTCATATGGATGAAGAATGGATTGGATCAATGCTTCTGGCTGGATTGCCCGACGAGTATAACCCAATGATTATGGGAATCCAAAGTTCAGGTATTAAGATTACAGGAGATGCCATAAAACTAAAGATATTGCAGGATGTTAAGATTGAAGGAACCGAAATGGCGCTTGCAGGTAACAAAAAGAGAGTTGGAAAAAATAACAAAGGACTAAAATGTTACAATTGCAATCAATATGGTCATATTGCTGCCAAATGTCCTAGCAAGTCAATCAAGAAAACATTTAAAAAATACGAGAGCGGAAATTCTGCGATGGGAGCTTTTTCGGTACGTAATCTAAATAACAATGACTGGTTTTTTGATTCGGGTGCAACTGCCCACATGTGTTCAAGTTCGGAATTGTTTAGTAGTCGATATGAAGAAAAGAAAACAGAAGTAATAATTGCAAATAACACCACAATGAGTGTTGATGAAATTGGAAATGTTGACATGGTTTCGGCAGTAGGAAACTCCAGGGAAAACATTTCGTTCAAAGATGTTCTTCATGTTCCTGATTTGTGCATTAACCTACTGTCAGTTTCAAAAATTGTTGAAAACGGATACAAAGTTGTATTTAACGGAAAAGGTTGCAAAGTTATCAATGATAGTGGCAAAACCATTGTTACTGGAGATTTGGTAGATGGAATGTTTCGTATGAATATTTCAAGTAACAAATCTATGATATCTCAAAGAAAAGTTGAAGAAAGCAATTTGTGGCATAAGCGAATCGGCCATGTAAATAATGAAACGTTGAGAAAAATGGCTTCAGGAGCTGTTCTAGGTGTGAACTGTGAAATAAGCAATGATAACGGCATCTCTTGCTTAAAATGTAAGATATCAAGAAATCCTTTTAACGACACGGGAACAAGAGTTGGTGGTACACTAGATTTAATACATACTGATCTCTGTGGTCCAATGGAGACATCTTCAATTGGTGGTTCGCAATATATTCTTACATTTATCGACGACTTCTCAAGAAAAGTATTTATTTATTTTTTGAAACGAAAATCTGAGGTTGCTGATAAGTTTGTTGAATTCAAAAATTATGTTGAAAATCAAACAGGAAGAAAAATTAAATCCTTAAGAAGTGACAACGGCACAGAATTTTGCAATGGAAAAATGAAGCGGATAATGATTGATAACGGCATTTATCATCAGACTACGGTACCATATTCACCTCAGCAAAACGGTGTATCCGAAAGAATGAACCGTACCATAGTTGAGAAAACGAGATGTCTTTTAGCTCAGTCTTGTTTGCCAAAAAAGTTTTGGGCTGAAGCAGCAAACACCGCAGTTCATTTAATTAACCTGATTCCAACCAAAATACTCAACGATGTTTCGCCGGAAGAGGTTTGGTCTGGTAAAAAACCTTGTTTAAAGTATCTGAGAGTTTTTGGATGCAAAGCCGTGATACACATCCCTAAACAAAAAAGGAAGAAACTGGATTTAAAGGGGAAAGAAGCAATATTTGTTGGTTACGGTGATCATAAGAAAACTTACCGTTTTTATGATCCTGAGAAATATAACATCGTATTGAGCAGAGACGTTAAATTTTTGGAGAATCAATTCTGTGAAGATGTGCCTAAAAATGACGATCCATTTTATAGTTTTCGCCGTTGTGATTCAGTGGGGGAAATATCTGATGATGACGATTTAAACGATACCTTGCAAGACTCAAATGATAAAACAGCTGAAGAAGATCAAAATGAGCAAGATAATTCAGAATCTGAATACTACTCGGACGAAGCGAATGGTTCATTACCTCATGGGCCTGCAAATGAATCTGAGAATGTAAATCCGATATCATCAGAAGTTGAAATCGCACCGTCGAAAAATTTACGAAAATCTACAAGAACTTCAAAGCCGGTAAGTAGATATGGAAATGCATGTCATACATCAGATGAAGATGAGGAACCCAAGACCGTACAACAAGCACTAGAAGGAATTAATAAACAAGAATGGAAAAAGGCAATGGATGACGAAATACAAGCCTTGTTACAGAATCGAACTTGGGAAATAACTGACTTGCCAAAAGAAAAAAAAAACCAATTGATAGTAAATGGTGTTTCAAAATAAAACGCAATTCGAATTGTGAAATTGAGAGATATAAAGCTAGACTTGTCGTGAAGGGGTATTCTCAAAAGTATGGGATAGATTATGAGGAAACCTTCTCTCCAGTGGTGAGATATTCCTCAATACGTCTCCTTTTAAGTTTGGCAGTGCAACATAATCTTGACATAGACCAAATGGATGTAATAACGGCGTTCCTTCAAAGCGACTTGAGCGAAGAAATTTATATGAAAATACCGGAAGGCCTTAAAGAAAACGATGGGAAAGTTTGTAAGCTACGGAAATCGTTATATGGTCTTAAACAAGCTAGTCGAATTTGGAATAAGAAGTTAGACGAAACTTTAAAGAAAATTGGTCTTACTTAGTCTAAAACCGAACCTTGCGTCTACTACAAATTAAATGAATTTGAAATAACATACGTTGCAATATATGTTGACGATAGTTTGATTTTTACCAACAACAACGATTCTAAAATGAATATTAAGAAAGAACTATCAGAAGGTTTCAAAATGAAAGATATTGGTGAAGCGCAGTATATTCTGGGAATGAGAATCACAAGAGATAGAGAAAACGGATAATTGTGGATAGATCAAGAACTGTTTATCAAAAATGTATTGAAAAAGTTTAATATGCAAAATTGCAATTCTGTTTCTACGCCATTGGATGTAAATCAAAAACTAACGAAGGATATGTGTTCATCAAAGGAGAGTGAAACTTGTAACGTGCCGTATCAAGAAGCTGTAGGAAGTTTGACATATGCTGCACAAGTCTGTCGTCCAGATATATCATACGCAGTGGGGGTTTTGTCAAGATATAACAATAATAATGGAAAACCACACTGGGAAGCAGTTAAACGTGTAATGAGATACCTTAAAGGCACAGTGGATTATAAGCTTCAATTTTCAAAAGACAATAATGAGTATCTACAAGGATTTTCTGATGCAGATTGGGCAGGTGACCTTGATGAAAGGAAGTCTACTTCAGGATACGTTTTCATGTTTCAAAATGGGAGTATTTCCTGGAATTCAAAGAAACAGTCAACCACCGCATTATCAACAACTGAAGCAGAATATATGGCAGTATCAGCATCTGCACAAGAAGCATTATGGTTGGGATCCTTGTTCAAAGAATTGGGAAATTCTTCTTTTATCAAAATTAAATGTGACAACCAAAGTGCGATAAATTTGACCAATAATAGCACATACCATGCACGATCAAAGCATATTGATATAAGACACCATTTCGTGAGGGAATTAGTCGAAGATAAAAAATAGCTATCGAATACATAAACACTAATGATATGGTCGCCGATGTCCTTACGAAACCTTTATCAAGAATAAGACACTTACATTGCTGTGAGCTGATGGGATTAGGAGTTCAATCTAGTGGGGGTGTTGAAGAAAGAGAATGAACAACCTAATATACTACTTTGTATTGAGTAATTAAAACAGAACATAGTTTGTTTGCTTTTGTAAATTTGTCATATTGTATAAATAGAAAAAATAAATTTTTTATTCGTTGTAAAACTCTTAACATAATAACATACACAGGTCTCCAACTTATAATATAATTGTGGTCCAAACCGGACCATATCTTAATATCGCTCTAATAGCAAAGCAAATTTTTTCTTATATCCTTTTTTGCCTAAAAAGAGATAACGGGAAAAGAACTCGACAAATGCGATCCTTGGTGGAGGGTCCGGCCCGGCCGAACTTAGCACGCTTTTACTTGCTTTTTTTTATTGAGGTGCCAAAATATAATAAGATCTTAAAGAGAAAGCATATTTGTCGACGTATAGTGTCACAGACACGAACATATCGTCCCCTTACCGCCAAAAAGATTAAAGTGCCAAATTTTGGGATTTTCAGTTTTTAATAGGAATCGATAACTGACGTTTCCACCTGTGTCAAAATTTTGTGTCAATAATCCAAGCCGTTATCATTTTACAATAAAAACAAAGTGCCATTTTAATAGCAGCTATACCCACATATAGTCTCATCTGATCCATATTCTGTCTGTATGTCACGAGGATTTATATAATTCACTGTTCCAAAATGCATAGGAATCGGATAATATATGAGCTTCAGCATATAAATCGGTAGATCGGTCTATACCACAGCTATATCCAAATATGGTCGGAAAAGGACGAAAGTTGGAATAAATGTGTAGTTGTTTAATGGGATTTTCTGTTCTAAATTGCATTGAAATCGGATTTAAATTGAAACTCCCAGCTCACTTTCAAACAATGGCATTAATTGAACTTATCTCTAAATTACTTAAAACAAGGTCATTTATGTGACAGGGAAAAAGATGTAAGTGCCAAAAATATTGTTATCTTTGCACATTTTTTGTTATCACTATATGCACCAGCCGAAGAAGTGATACATATGTAAAAAACATATTTCAATCTAAGATATGCTATGATTTATTAAATAACAAGTAAAAAGGCGTTAAGTTCGGCCGGGCCGAACTTTGGATACCCACCACCTCGCGTATATATGTAAACCACCTTTCGTCAAAATCCGACGAAAAATGCATACCTAGCAGCAGCAGCTATATCGAAATATGTTTCGATTTAGACCAAATACTAACAAATACAAGTCATTGATCAAATGTATATAACAAAATATTTGTCTTTTTAGTAGCTATATCTAAAAATAAACCGAGCTGTACCATATACGAAACGGATGTCGAAAGCCTAACATATGTACTGTGTCAAATTTCAGTGAAATCGGATTATAAATGCGCCTTTTATGGGTCCAAGACTTTAAAACTGGACTGATTTGGGCCAAGTTGCAGAAAAATGTCGAAGAGCATAATACAACTCACTGTCCCTAATTTCGGCGACATCGGACAATAAATGCGCCTTTTAGGCCCAAAACCTTCAATCAAGAGATCGGTCTATATGGCAGCTATATTCAAATCTGGACCGATCAGGGCCAAATTTGATAAGTGCCATTTTAATTTTAGAGAGATAAAATCTGTGACAGCGAAGGGCACTTGCAGTATTTTCCCCAGACACAAGTACCTCAAAAAATTAAACAATAATTGCAAAAAATACATAAGTTATCATGTCAATCAATCAATCTCAAAATATCAATGTTTTATATTTGCAGGTAGAGTACGAATCGGTTGTTTAAAAGCAGGGCTAAGTACGTGACGGGAGCCCCAGCCTCCAGCAAACCATCAAAGCGATATATTGGCCGATTGAAAATATAGGATTTGAATTCGACGACTTGGGGAGAATTTTACGGATTTTATATATTTTGGACGAAGGGAGCGGAGTGGCCCAATTTCGGTCACTTCAAATCCCCGTAAAAACATGTTCAGTTCGGCCTGGCTTAAATACGATAAAAAGCTAAATTTATAATGCAAGAATTTTATTCGCGAAATCTCTATACATTAATACATCTATATCATATTACGTTCCGATATAGATTACTAGCTAACCCGGGCCCGCTCCGCTGCACCTTCTTTTACTTTATATGGAACAAAAGTTTCCTTGGAACATTTATTTTCGACTAGAAAAATCTTTTAGTGAAATTCAATGCTAACTTGACTAACAGTTAAACAATATAATTGCCTTTATCTAAATCCCATAGGATCTTTATTGGTCTACGAATTTAAGTTTGGATGCAAGGTGTACTCCATTCTTAAAATACTTCATTTCAGCCAGATATTCTCATGATATCTGATTTAGTGGTGTTTTCGGGGGAGAGGTGGTCCCCCAGATATTTGGCCCTGAAAAAATATCAGCATCGTGCTCTTCTCTGAAATACCATTTATTTAAACCCCATATTGCCATTGGCTTAAGAGGAGTTTACAGGATGAGGCTTCCTCCAAACACATGGCCCCAAAAAAGGTTATCAAATTCGTTTTCTAATCTTAAATACCTTTCATTTGAGCCACATATTGGCATGGCCGAAAATTTTTTCCCTTTGGGGGTGTTTAGGGAAGGAGGTGATGCCATAAATACATGGTCCTACATTTGGATATCAAATTCGTATTATACTCCCAAATACTTTTATTTGAGCCCCATATACCCATGGTCACTAAAAATTTGCTGTTGGTCGGTAAATATGCCCGATTTAGGGGTGTTTTGGGGATTGGATTGGTCCCCCAAACACTAAGCCCGGAAAATATATCAGCAACGTGCTCTATTCTCATATATCTATATATAACTTATTTGAACCCCATATTGCCATTGGCCTCAAAATTGGATATCAAATTCGTTTTCTAATCTCATTTAAACTCCTTATTGGAAAAGTCAGCAAATATATCCGGTTTGGGGTATTGGCCCTAAAAACTATGAATATTAAGTTCCACTCTCTTTAAGACCCAAATTATCTTGGTGAGCAAATACGTCCTAGTTGGGGGTTGTTATGGTGGTGGGACGTCCGCTAGACAGTTGGCCCCTAATGTTGATATCATATTAGTGGTCTACTCCCACAAACCTTTAATTTGAGTCCCATATTTCCATAGTTGGCAAACATGACCGGCTTGGGTGGTGTTTTGGGTAATGGGCGAACCCTCAGTGAGTTGGCCTTGAAAATATATATCGGATTCGTGTTCCACTTTAAAAACCCTCTTATTTGAGCCTCATATTGCAATAGTCAGAAAATACTTACTATTTGGGTGGTGTTGTGGGGATGGGGTGTCCCCATAGACACTTTTCCCGAATATTGATATCAAATTCGTGCTTTTCATTTAAGCCCCATATTGCTATGGTCGTAAATTTTTGCCCTTTGGGAGATTTTTTTGGTGAGAGGCGGCCCCCCAAACACTTGGTCCCATATTTAGATATCAGATTCGAATTCTACATTCAAATTCCTTTTGTTTAAGCCCCTTATTCCCATGGTCAGTAAATAAGTCCAGTTTGGGGGGTGTTTTGGAGAAGGGGTGGACCGCCAGAAACATGGTCCCATATTTGGATATCAGATTCGTATTCTACTCGGTATGCCAGATCTCGGAGATGGGTGGTGCGATTTAAGCGAAATTTTGTGTGCGCTCATATAGTACCCTAAAAATAAATATTTGGTATCCAAATTTCGGATGGGGTACCTAGGGGGGCTACCCACCCTAAAACCTATAAACATATATTTAAACCAATCACAACAATATGGGACTCAAATGAAAAGTATTTAGGATAAGAAAATGTATCTGATATCCAATTGTCGGACCAAGTGCTAGGGGGACCAACAGAAACCCCAAAACACCCCTCAATCGGACATATCTACCGACCATGGCAATATGGGACTCAAATGAAAGGTATTTACGCGTAGAATACGAATCTGGTATCCAAATATGGGACCACGTTTCTGGGGCTCCACCACTTCCCCAAAACATTCCCAAACTGGACTTATTTACTGACCATGGAAGTATGGGGCTTAAATAAAAGGTATTTGAATGTAGAATGCGAATCTGATAATCAAATATGGAATCAAGTGTTTGGGGGGCCGCCTCTCACCAAAAACATCCTCCAAAGGGGACAAATTTACGACCATAGCAATATGGGACTCAAATGAAGATATTTGGGAGTAAAGCACGAATTTGATATCAATATTCGGGAAAAGTGTCTATGGGGCCACCCCACCCCCCCAACACAATCCAAATAGTAAGTAATTTCTGACTATTGCAATATGAGGCTCAAATAAGAGGGTTTTTAAAGTGGAACACGAATCCGATATATATTTTCAAGGCCAACACACTGAGGGTTGACCCCCAAACAGGACCTATTTGCTCGCCAAGACAATTTGGGTCTTAAAGAGAGTGGAACTAAATATTCATAGTTTTTAGGGCCAATACCCCAAACCGGACGTATTTGCTGACTTTTGCAATAAGGAGTTTAAATGAGATTAGAAAACGAATTTGATATCCAATTTTAAGGGCAATGGCAATATGGGGTTCAAATAAATGATATATAGAAATATGAGAATAGAGCACGTTGCTGATATATTTTCCGGGCTTAGTGTTTGGGGGATCAATCCAATCCTAAAAACACCCCTAAATCGGGCATATTTACCGACCATGTCAATGTGGAGATTAAATGAAAGGTATTGGGGGGGTAGAGCAAGAATTGGTACCCATTTTCGGGACCAATATTCTGGGGGTCTACTCCTTTCCCAAAATACCTCACAAACAGCAATTTTTTAGTGACCATCGCAATATGGGGCTCAAATAAAGGTATTTGGGATACAGGATGACTATGAGCACCACACAGGCTGGAGCTTTGAGCTCCGACTTGTGTGGTGCCCAACGTTATCACGGGAAGCTTAGCTGAAAGCTACCGGGCGCGTCCACAGGTTGCGGATGGTGGAAAGCTCCATTTTTATGCGGAGTAGCTGCAAATGCGGCCGCGGGCAGTCAGCGATTTTCGAGAGGAGAGTCTCAGTGAGGAGTCAGGTGGCACTGGCTCTTAACTAAATACTGAGTGCAATGATACTCGAGATGACAAGGCGAGTTATTGGCGCCTTCAAATAACCAATGGCCAACATCAGCGTCTGTTCCCAGGTTAGGGGCGGCTGGCGGCGAGCGTCGGATCTTGGAGCAAGCGGCTCGCCACAACGAGGAATACATGCAATCCCACAAACCCATGCGGTTGGGGCGCTGGGCCAGTAACCCGCCCCCGGAAAATAGTAAAAACGGACCCCCCAACGTTGACGACCCACGCAAACGAAAAAAGAACCATGATTTGCGGATCTGCACCTGGAATGTCCGCACTCTTTATAGAGAAGGTGCAGTATACGCGCTGGCGGATGTATTAGAGAAGTACAAGGCAGAAATAACCGCCTTACAGGAAGTGCGATGGACTGGAAATGGCGTCACTACAACACCAAACGGTGACGAACTATACTATAGCTGCCATGACACGAGGCATGAATTTGGCTGCGGATTTGTGGTTAGTCGAAGACTGAAACACCTAGTCTCCAGCTTTACTCCGGTGGATGAGAGGCTAGCCACAATCTGCATAAAAGCCAAATTCTTCAACATCAGTCTTATTTGTGCCCATGCCCCGACGGAAGACAAAGACGAGCAGACCAAGAATATTTTCTACGAGCGCCTAGAGAGAGAATATGACCGCTGCCCCGCCCATGATATTAAAATCGTTCTGGGAGATTTTAATGCGAAAATAGGAAAGGAAGACATTTTTGGTCCGACAGTCGGAAAGTTTAGCCTCCACGAGATAACGTCCAGTAATGGGTTGAGGGTGATAGATTTCGCCGCGGCAAAAAACATGGTAGTTAGTAGCACCAGATTTAAACATAAAAATATCCACAAAGCCACATGCCTGTCACCCGATCAAAACACGAGAAACCAAATTGATCACGTTGTGATAGATGGAAGGCATTCATCCAGCGTGTTAGATGTACGATCGATCCGTGGAGCGAATATAGATTCGGATCATTACCTTGTTGCAGCAAAGGTTCGCACCCGTTTGAACATGGCGAGGAAAGTACGATCTGACACTGCACGGAAGCTGGACATTGAAAAGCTGCAGACACAACAAATGGCAGCGGCATACTCCACCCGACTGACCCAACTGCTTGATGAAAGCACTCCTTGTTCCGATGATATAATGGCGCAGTGGCAAACTATTGCCCACTCCATGGAAAATGCTGCGAAATCCGTACTTGGGTACCGAAAGCCTCCTCCAAAAAAACCCATGATACGACCAAGAGTGTCGAGATGCTATTGAAGCCAAGAATGCGGCATATAGAGCAACCCTGCAATCAGTAGCAACGCGCCAGATGAAGGAGAGGTATCGGGAGAAAAGGAGAGAGGAGAAACGTCTATTCCGCAGAAAGAAAAAGGAAATGGAAAGACGTGAGTGTGAGCGAATTGAGATGTACAGGAGTCAGAATGAAGTCCGGAAATTCTACCAAAGAATTAAACACCAAACCGATGGCTTTGGTGCAGGCACATCCTCCTGCAGAGACAAAGAAGGAAATCTGGTAACTGACACAGACAACATGCTGAGGATATGGAAAGAACATTTTACCCAACTGCTAGTGTCCGATGTTGGAGGCGAAGGGGATACCGCAGAACCAATCCCTGATGATGGGATAGAATGTTTACCTCCTAGTCAGAATGAGGTCCAAGTAGCAGTAACCCGACTAAAGAACAACAAGGCAGCTGGAGCCGACGGGTTACCCGCTGAACTATTAAAGACCGGAGGCGACAAGCTGATAAGGCGTATGCATCAGCTTATCTGCGCAATCTGGCTAGAAGAACGCATACCCGATGATTGGAACCTCAGCATACTATATCCCGTACACAAGAAAGGAGACAAGACGGAATGTGCCAACTACAGAGGAATAAGTCTCCTCCCCAGCGCATACAAGATATTCTCGAGCGCACTGTGTGAAAGATTGAAACCTAAAGTCAATGAGATCATTGGGCCCTATCAATGCGGCTTTAGACCTGGTAAATCCACCCTAGACCAGATATTCACACTGCGCCAAATCCTGGAAAATACCCAAGAAGGACAAATCAACACCTACCACCTCTTTGTTGACTACAAAGCCGCCTTCGATACTCCTTTACGTTCAAAGGTATTTCAAGCCATGTCTGAGTTTGGTATTGTTGCAAAATTAATAAGACTCTGCAGGATGACACTTGCTGATACGCGTTCCTCAGTAAGAGTAGGAAAGAATCTCTCCGAACCATTTAATACCAAACGAGGTTTCAGACAAGGAGACAGCCTCTCGTGTGATCTTTTTAATATCCTGCTGGAGAAGATTATACGAGATGCAGAAGTGAATAGATATGGCACACTAATCACAAGAGAGCACATGCTACTTGCCTATGCCGACGATATCGATATCATAGGTCGGTCACCGGAAGTAGTAACTGCAGCCTTTGAAAGAATCGAAAAAGAGTCAGTGAAAATGGGTCTGGCAGTAAATGGAGATAAGACGAAATGGATAGTCTCCACTCCCAAAAAGCCTTGTACAACCGAGCAGATAAAGAGCATGGAGAAAGTTGGGAACCACAACTTTGAGATAGTCAGTAACTTTATCTACCTCCGCACCGCCTTAACCGAAACGAATGACACCAGTTTTGAGATAAAGCGAAGAATAATACTGGCAAACAGATGCTACTTTGGACTAAGTAAGCAGTTTAGAAACAAGGCCATCTCTCGACAGACGAAGACTACACTTTACATGACTTGTGAGTACTTGTGTACTTGTGAAAGCAGATGAGGCAGTGCTTGGAGTATTTGAGAGAAAGATTCTTCGTAAAATATATGGACCAGTTTGCGTTAACGGAGAATATAGGCGACGTATGAACCACGAGCTGTATGACGACGATAGCATAGTTACACGCATCAAAATACAACGGCTGCGTTGGCTAGGTCATGTTGTCAGAATGGATGAAGAAGCTCCAGCAAAGAAGTCTTTTGAAGGCAAACACGGTGGTACACGCAAACCGGGAAGACCAAAAGCCCGATGGAAAGATCAAGTTGTGGGAGAGACCTCGAAACTTGGTGTCAGAGATTTTAGAATGAGCGCAGAAGATCGAGGCACTTGGAACGCTATTCCACGTTCGGCTAGTGGAAGAAATATTCTGTCATAGCCAATTAAAGTAAAGTAGAGGGAGTAGAATTCGAATTTGATATCCAAATGTAGGACCATGTGTTTAGGACATCACCCATTTCCCAAAACACCCCCCAAAGGGAGAAAAATTTTCGACCATGCCAATATGTGGCTCAAATGAAAGGTATTTGAGATTAGAAAACGAATTTGATAACCTTTTTTGGGGCCATGTGTTTGGGGGACGCCTCATCCTGTAAACTCCTCTTAAGCCAATATCAATATGGGGTTTATATAAATGGTATTTGAGAGAAGAGCACGATGCTGATATTTTTTCAGGGCTAAGTATCTGGGGGACCACATCTCCCCCGAAAACGCCACTAAATCAGATATCATGAGAATATCTGGCTGAAATGAAGTATTTCAAGAATGGAGTACACCTTACATCCAACTTAAATTCGTAAAGATTATATGGGATTCAGATAAAGACGCTTATATTGTTAAACTGTTAATCAAGTTAGCATGGTATTTCACTAAGAGATCTTTAATTGTCGAAAATAAATATTCCAAGGAAACTTTTGTTATATATAAAGTAAAAGAAGACGCAGCGGAGCGGGCCCGGGTCAGCTAGTTTATGATAAAATTTAAAAAAAAGTGCTAAGTGCTAAGTGATCAGTGATATTTTAGTAGGTTTTCAAAAGCGTATTCGTGAAAAAACATTTGATTTCACTGTGAAACACGACCTTAGTATCCACCTTTTTGTAAACATGCAATTTTACTTGTCGAATTTTGATAACACTTATCGTACATTACACATAAGGAAATCATTTTTCGCAAAATCTTTTCATTGTAAAAAGATTTCGTCGGGAGAAAATCAAAAATTTAAAAAGTAAATTTTAAAATGTTTCATATAATATTTCACTGAGCTCAAATCTAAGGTCAAAGCCAACAGAACTAAAAATGTTCTACCAGAATTTTGAAAAAAATGTATGGGGAGCTACAGGAGTTTTTTTTTGAAAATATATAAAGGGTGATTTTTTTGAGGTTAGGATTTTCATGCATTAGTATTTGACAGATCACGTGGGATTTCAGACATGGTGTCAAAGAGAAAGATGCTCAGTATGCTTTGACATTTCATCATGAATAGACTTACTAACGAGCAACGCTTGCAAATCATTGAATTTTATTACCAAAATCAGTGTTCGGTTCGAAATGTGTTCAAATTTTGACAAATTTTGTTCAGCGATGAGGCTCATTTCTGGTTGAATGGCTACGTAAATAAGCAAAATTGCCGCATTTGGAGTGAAGAGCAACCAGAAGCCGTTCAAGAACTGCCCATGCATCCCGAAAAATGCACTGTTTGGTGTGGTTTGTACGCTGGTGGAATCATTGGACCGTATTTTTTCAAAGATGCTGTTGGACGCAACGTTACGGTGAATGAACACATTTCGAACCGAACACTGATTTTGGTAATAAAATTCAATGATTTGCAAGCGTTGCTCGTTAGTAAGTCTATTCATGATGAAATGTCAAAGCATACTGAGCATCTTTCTCTTTGACACCATGTCTGAAATCCCACGTGATCTGTCAAATACTAATGCATGAAAATCCTAACCTCAAAAAAATCACCCTTTATATATGGCAGGCTACAGATTCGCTGGTGGGGGCATTGCCGCCTGCGGGGCCTCCTAGCTTCTCCAATGGTTTCCATATTAACCGAATTTCCGATAAGTCTTCTACGTCCCCAAGAAGCTTCAATTTGTGGCCGATTTGGCACAAATTTTGTACCTTAAATACACATGTCCGCTTCAACTACATTTTTCGTAAAATCCACAATTCGGCCCGGCCGAACTTAGCATGTTTTATACCCATCTAGTCATTCCGTTTGTAACACCTCGAAATATTCGTGTAAGACCCCATAAATTATATATGTTCTTGATCGTCACGACATTTTAAGTCGATCTAGCTATGTTCGTCCGTCCGTCTGTTAAAATCACTATAGTGGTCGAATGTGTAAAGCTAGCTGCTTGAAACTTTGCAAAGATACTTAGTATAATAACATGGACCCGACGACGGAACCATCAATGACTTCCTCGAGATTATGAAGACTAGGATGGATAAAGATCCTAATGCTGAAACATCAGGCAGTGCAGTGACAGAGAACTCAATGCTGCCTAACGCACAGGGAGCCGACGATGAGACCATAACTCCGAAGAAGCCCATTTACTCAAGATTTGGAAGACTAGTATAGGCAAAGATGCTAATATTGGAACATCAGGCAGTGGCGTGACGGTATACTCAATACAGCCAAACGAACAGGGATCCGGTGATGGAACCATTATCGACTTTCGCAAAATTCGGAAGACTGGGACGCACTGACGGGAAACTCAATGCAGCCTAAGGGTTGGTCTTCTATTCTGCTTTCGGAATAGTCGCGGAAATCTTTAACTGTTCCGCTAGCGGAATTTGACTGTTATGTTTGTTTTTAGCTTCATACCAAACGATGTTTTTTATCTGCACTTATGGGTTGATTTATTTTCGCAAATAAACAAAAAAAAAAAAAAAAAAAAAAAACAAGAAGAAAAAACGAACCATTGAAACCAATAAAGCAAAAAATATTCCAACAATGATGTCAAGCGTTGCCACTAAAATTTCTCACCCATTATAAACAGAGTACTTCTTTTTCACCTTGTTTCCTCCAGCATTTCGCCGACGTTTTTTATACCCACCACCGTAAGATAGGAGGTATATTCATTTAGTCAATCCGTTTGCAACACATCGAAATATCGAATCCGGACACTACAAAGTATATATATTTCGGATCGTCGTAAAATTCTAAGACGATTTAACGATGTCTGTGTGTCTGTCCGTCTATCCGTTCGTCTGTTGTTATCACTCTACAGCCTTCAAAACTTGAGATATTGAGCTTAAATTTGGCACAGATACGTATTTTTTATGTGTGCTGGTTAAGTTCTTGAACGGGCCAAATCGGACCATATATACCCGAGGTGGTGGGTATCCAAAGTTCGGCCCGGCCGAACTTAATGCCTTTTTATTTGTTTTAATATGGAGTTTGACATCATTCCGCCTGAAAAGCTGAACAGAATACTCAGCTTAAAGAACAGGGAGCAGACGATGATACCATCACCCACTCCCAAGAAGCCCATCTAATTGAGGACCAATGATTAGAGATGGGTTTCTACCGGGTAAAACCCAACGCTTGGGTATTTATTGGATATTTACCCAATAAATAACTTTTTTTGGGTATTTATAATTTTGCCGATATCTTGGGTATAAAAACGTTTACCTTTGTATATAAACCTGATCTTACGATCTCATAAAATCGGATTTTAGTTATATATAGCCGCTATATAGACCGATATCCAGACTTAAAGGCTTGTGGCAATAAATTGCCCTTACAAAAACTGCTCGATCTCCCGATATAGGGTTTTGAGGCCATAAAAGATCCATTTATTTCAAGAATTCGATAAAATTTGGCACAGTGTATTCTGGTAGACCCCTACCCATTTCCCTCAAATGTGGTCCAGATGGGACCATATTTGGATATAGCTGCCATTTATGTATTTTCCCGAGAGTTGTCAACGTCCGTTGCAACAGTGGTAAGGTTCCGAATTAGCTATGCAGAAGGGCCAAGAGGGTCTTGCATATGGGATATGACTCAATGTTAACCCAGAGAAGACAGAAATATGCCACGACGCACCACGTTTCCTTAATAAAACTATTTCGATATCTGACAAGGTCAAATACTCAGGAGTGATCTTGGATGGGAAACATTATTGAAAGTGTCATATTCAGGAACGTACTGAAAAGGCTCACAGATGTTGGGCACTATAAAGACAAGCCGTAGGCTCGAAATGGAGCCTGAATCCGAGCATAGTCCAAAGCTCTACAGAAGCGTGATTAGACCAATACTTATATTAGGCCTCAGTAGTTTGGTGGACTGCTATGGAGAAAAAGTGCAACGTACAACAAGTTCAGTGAACATGTTGTCTTGGCACTGGCGGAGCGATGGAGACCACGCCCACTAAGACACTGGGGACTATCTGACCCATTGAGATACATATTAAATGTGAGGCAGCCACTGCGGCTATGAGACTTAAGGCGATGGGAGAATGGATAGAAGATAGGAGAAGGTTATAGCATCGCGGTATAATCGAGACAACGATAGGAAACCAAAAAGGAACGGAAGAGGTTTTCGATCGGATACCTGAGACGACACTTGAGGTGGGGTGCGAGACAGTGCTGCCAGCGGCACAGTCTTGGATTGACGGAACCCTAGTATTGCCGCCATCAATTTACACGGATGGATCAAAGCTAGGGGACAGAGTGGGCCTGGAGGTCTACATTGAGAGCCCAGGGACTGAGATCTGTTTTAGACTGTCTGACCATAATACGGTCCTGCGGGCAGAGATCCCGGCGATCACAGAATGCGTCAGGTGACGTGGTGTTTTCGCGAGGAACATCTTTACGGAAAGTAAAATGGCGATAATGGAAATAGCAACCAGGTCGGTAAGGTCACGAACAGTCTTGGAGTGTATGAAGGAGATTAAGGCCTCCTCTGAGGATGGCACAATCCGCATAGTTTGGGTGCCTGGCCATAACGGAGTAAGGGGGAATGAAAGGGCAGACGATTTGGCATTGAAGGCAAGAGAACTGCCGTCGATAAACTTGGTTAACCCGAAGCCTTTCGGGTCGACGCAGTCCAATTTAAGGGCACAGGCGACAAACGCCCTGTGGAACAGCGGAACAGTCGGTAGGACGGCGAAAATCCTAGGAGGAGGTCAGTATAATGGGACACATAGGACTAAGAGTTCATTTATGCAAAATCGATGCGGCAAGTATAGGACATGTGGGGAAGATAAAGAGACGTTGGAGCATTTCCTATGTCATTGCTCGGCTTTCGCGGCTAACCGGAACTTAGGTGGGGTCACGTGCCAAACGACAATTAAGGGTTTTGTAAGTAGCACGGAATTCCTGACTTAAAATTTTCTTTTTTGGGATTACTTTTTAGGTTTTAGAGCGCACAACAAGCTGAAATTTTGCACGTAGTGTTCTGTATGACTTCCATCTACTGTGGCAAGCACGGTCCAAATCAGTCAATAACCTGATATAGCTCCCAAATAAACCGATCTCTCGATTCGACTTCTTGAGAACTTAGCATCATTTTACTTGGTTATTATACCCTCCACCATAGGATGGCACACCCCACATTTTTTTCAAAATCAAAGATTGCAAAAATTCTTCTGTTACTGTAAAATTGGTAAAGGTACCTCAAACTTTCTTTTGAAAATATCATTTCTTAGTTTTATGGTGAGAGTTTTGGCGAAATAGATTTTTTTGGGCTCTTTTTATTTGCTCTCAAATTAGTTTTATGATTTTAACAGATTATTGTTTGTGTTGGCCAATTGGCTATAAATGACTTTTATTTGCATAAAATTTAATGCGAACAAATTTAAAAATTTAGCACCAATAAATGTTAAATATTTAAAAAAAAAAAAATATTTTGACCAAGTTTTATGACGAACGTAGATTCTGCTTAAATGATGACGTTGATTTCTTCTACGAATATTATTAATCAATCGAAAATCCTTTTTGATAAAAAAGATGCCTGGTAAAACTTGCATTCAACTATTGCCGTATATGGCTATAATTTGCATCCTAAAGTTTTCCTTATTTATTGGAGATAAAATAGGAAAACGTGGTAGAACTAGAAATTAGAAATACGAAGAGATTTAAACGTTATTACAGTTCTAGCCATGTCCGTCCGTCTGTCTGTCTGTCCGTCCGTCCGTCCGTCTTTCTCTCGAAAGCACGCTAACTTCCGAAGGAGTAAAGCTAGCCGCTTGAAATTTGCACAAATACTTCTTATTGGTGTAGGTCGTCTGGGATTGTGAATGGGCCACATCGGTTATTGTTTTGCTATAGCTGCCATAAAAACCGATCTTGGGTCTTGGCTTCTTGAGCCTCTAGAGTGTGCAACTCTTATCCCATTGAAATGAAGTTTTGCACAATGTGTTTTGTTATGATATCCAACAACTGTGCCAAGTATGGTTCAAATCGGTTTATAACCTGATATAGCTGCCATATAAACCGATCTAGGGTCTTGAATTCTTGAGCCTCTAGAGTGCGCAATTCTTATCCGATTGGAATGAAATTTTGCACGACGTGTTTTGTTATGATATCCAACAACTGTGCCAAATATGGTTCAAATCGGTTCATAACCTGATATAGCTGTCATATAAACAGATCTGGGGACTTGACTTCTTAAGTTTTTAGAGGGCGCAATGCCTATCCGATTTGGCTGAAATTTTGCACGACGTATTTTATTCTTACTTTCAACAACTGCGTCAAATAAGGTTCAAATCGGTTCATAACCTGATATAGCTGCCATATAAACCGATCTGGGACCTTGACTTCTTGAGCCTCTAGAGGTCGCAATTATTATCCGATTTGCCTGAAATTTTTTGTACGACGGATCCTCTCATGACCATCAACATACGTGTTTATTATGGTCTGAATCGGTCTATAGCCCGATACAGTTCCCATATAAGTCGATCTCTCTATTTTACTTCTTGAGCCCCCAAAGGGCGCAATTCTTATTCGAATCTATCTTGGTATCGCTCTAATAGCAGAGAAAATCTTCTCTTATGCCCTTTTTTGCCTAAGAAGAGATGCCGGGAAAAGAACTAGACAAATGCGCTCCATGGTGGAGGGTATATAAGATTCGGCCCGGCCGAACTTAGCACGCTTTTACTTGTTTCTTTCTTTGCCCACTAATTTGAAATCGGTAAATGAAATAAATAAATATTTGACGTCAAATGACCTAGCGACAACCGTAAGTGTAATATAAAACTTCCTCTCGTAGATTAAAATCTGCTGACTTATATTATTTTAACACATTTTCTCACATAATTTGGATATTAAGATCTTTCATTCATAATATGTTCATTGTAAAAGATTTTTTGGAAGAAAATCAATAATTCAAAAAGAAAAAAAAAGACTTCATCTATAGACCGAAAAACATCCCTGCACCAAATCACTAAATGGTTATAAAATATTAAAAAACAAATATTTTTGTTGTTGTAAATGCTTTGTGGTTAGGAAACAAAAGGAAATTTTTATTTTCTCAAAAATTTAAAAAAAAAAATTTTAATAAAATTGTTGTTAAAAATTCACAAAAAAAATTACTACGTCAATATAAATGCTCTTAGTTATGAACAAGGTTTTCGAAATGCTTGACTTTGGATTAAAATTTTGTTTTTAAAAGTATTTAGGAAATTGTTTACCTTTGAAAATATGTTATTGAAATTTATCGAAATCTTTCTTTTAGAAAATAATTTGGAGTATACCCGATCCTGAGCAACATTTCCTTTCCTGTTTCATTGAAATTTTGCCTTCAGAAAAAAAATCTTTTATGCTTTATTTCACATAGAAAGAATTTCATTTTGTATTTTTTGTGATTTTTCAATTTGTTTTTGATTCTATTTTTGACAGAAAAACATAAAAATAACTTTAAAAATTTTTAAGCAAAATGTAGTGTCGCAAAATATATTGAACAGGCACACAAAATTGTATTGAAATTTTGGCTTTACAAAATAATTTCGAGATAGGCTGGGCAAATTTCGTCTTTAGAAAAATTTTCGATGAAATATTGTCATTGGAAAAAAATCATCAAAATGCAGTCTTTTGAAAAATGTTTATTCTAATTTTGTCTTTAAGAAAAATTTTAATGAAAATTTGTCTAAAAAAAAAAATTCGACGGGGGTCCGGCCCGGACTGAAGAGAATGTTTCGCTGATTTATAAAAATTTCGTCCTAAGAAAAAATTGTAATGAAGTTTAGCCTTTAAAAATATTACGGCGAAATTTTGTCTTCAAAAAGCTTTCATTAAATTTTGTACTTAAGAAAAATAATTTTAAGGTGGTCCTGGTCTGATCAAAATTTTGTCTCTGTAATATATTATAAATTTGAAATGTTTCCTGTTTCTTTTTCAAGGCGAGTTCAATGATCGGCGATTTGCTTTGCAAATGGAAAAGGTAAGCCAGAAATCGCAATACACCAACTACTATGGGACACGTTTCGTCTTTAGTTAGAAAACTTCTCAACCATATTAGGTGTGATGGCTTTAAGGGCCTTGCGTTGGTATGTTGTATTCGAATCGTATTTATTACGAAAACGCCTCTATGATACAATTATCACATTAACCATGCTCAACAACCCTGTCTATTAGCTGCACTTTTCCCAGTGCATGTGTTTTCGTGTTTAATTTTTTCCCACGACAATTACACTACTTCCATGGTACACATGATTCTGTGCATCTGTTAGAAACTGTATTGAAGGCTTCGAACGCTAGACAAGGCAACGGCACTCGCTGTTGCTCAATGTGCCCAGGTTACATATCCCGGCCGGGCTCTGTCGATTTTTTTTTTTTTTTCATTTTCAAGTTTCTTGCCTGTTAGGTCAAAGATTATTAAATTTCACAATTTTTGTTTGTTTCTCTTTCGAGACGAGCTCAATGATCGAAAATTTTGTCATTTTAAAAAGTTTTACAAAAGATTAGTGTTTGGTATATATTTAATTAAATTTTTTTTCTATAGACAACATCATTTTGGGGGCTTTGGACCCGAGGGCCCCCCTGGCTACGTCCCTGCCATAAGGTAAAGATATTCTTGGTCGTCATGACATTTTATGTTTATCTAGCCATTTCTGTCCGCCTGTCTGTCGAAAGCACGCTAATTATGGAGTAAAGTTAGGCGCTTGAAATTTTGCACAAATATTTCTTATAAGTCTAGGTAGGTAGGGATTGTAAATGGGCTAAATCGGTCCATGGTTTGATATAGCTGCCACATAAACCAAACTTTTGTCTTGACTTCTTGAGCTTCTAGAGGGTGCAATTCTTATTCGATTTGGCTGAAATTGCCCATATCGTCTTGGCATGACTTCCAGCAAATATGTGAAGTATGGTTTAAATCAATACATATCCTGAGATAGCTGCCATATAAACCGTTCTCCTGATTTGATTTCCTGATTCCTAGAAGGTCGTTTTGGTTTGATTTCCAACAACTGTGCCAAGTATGATCTAAATCGGTTCAAAGCGAGAGTTGCCATTCATATTTCGGGATAAGAGAACAAAAACAAATATTAATCATCGAAAATAGCTTTATTGTTTTTCAAAATATTCCCCATTAAGATCTATACACTTTTGCATGTGTTTGAACCAATTGTCGAAGCACTTATGCCACTCTAATTGAGGTATCTCCAAAACATGCATTCTGAAAGCACCAACCGCTTGTTCAGATGTCGAAAAACGTTGGCCTGTCATCTTATTTTTTACGTACGGAAATAAAAAGAATTCATTCGGAGCCAAGACAGGACTATACGGCGGATGACTAATCCAATCGATGTTTTGATTGCTCAAAAATGCAGTTGTTCGAGCCAATGTGAAGTGGTGAAGAGTGGTCCGTCTTCGGCGGTTGATTTTCCTGATTTCATGGAAGACAACTGGCAAACAAGTGGTTGCGTACCACTCAGAATTGATTGTTCTAGTGGTACGATTGCGACATGTCCAGTTTTTCCGAAAAAGCAGGCGATCATTTGCTGGGAAGTGCCTCGTGCGAGACCAACTTTCGCTGAATTTGGCTCATCTTGAAACACTCATACAGTTGACTGTTGCTTACTTTCGGGTTCATACGCGTAAATCCACGATTCATCACCTATCGCGATGTCATAGACGTGTTTCGAAGCACCGCTATCGTATTTTTGGTACCATCGATAAACACTGGTCCTGGTATAAACCACCGTTCGTCAAATCCGGGGAAAAATGCATACCTTATGACCCCTAGTAGCTATATAGAATATGTTCCGATTTGGACCAAATACTAATAAGCACAAGTCATTGTTCAACTGTGTAAAACAAAATTTTGCTCTTTTTAGTAGCTATATCTAAAAATAAACCGCTCTGAACCATAAACGACACGGACGTCGAAAAGCCTAACATACGTCACTGTGTCAAATTTCAGTGAAATCGGATTATAGAAGAGCCTTTTATAGGGCCAAGGCTTTTCATCGAGATATCGGTCTATATGGCAGCTATATCCAAATCTGGACCGATTTCGACCAAGTTGCAGATACATTTCGAAGAGCATAACACAACTCACTGTCCCAAATTTCGGCGAAATCGGACAATAAATGCACCTTTTATGACCCCAAAGCCTTAAATCAAGAGATCGGTCTATATTGCAGCTATATCCAAATCTGGACCGATCTGAGCCAAATCTAAAAATTATATCGAAAGTTTTATCACAACTCACTGTCCCAAATTTCGCCGACATCGGACAATAAATGCGCCTTTTATGGGCTCAAAACCTTAAATCGAGAGATCGGTCTATATGGCAGCTATATCCAAATCTGAACCGATCTGAGCCAAATTTACAAAGAATATCGAAGGGCCTAAGACAACTCACTGTCTCAAATTTCAGCAATATCGGATAATAAACGTGGCTTTTATGGGTCTAAGACCCTAAATCGGAGGATCGGTCTATATGGCAGCTATATCCAAAACTAGACCGATCTGCACCAAATTGGCGAAGGACATCGAAGGGTCTAAGACAACACACTGTCCCGAATTTCAGCAAAATCGGATAATAAATGTGGCTTTTAAGGGTCTAAGACCCTAAATCGGAGGATCGGTCTATATGGCAGCTATATCCAAAACTAGACCGATCTGGGCCAAATTGACGAAGGATGTTGAAGGGCCTAAGAAAACTCTTTGTCCCAAATTTCAGCGAAATCGGATAATAAATGTGGCTTTTATGGGTCTAAGACCCAAAATCGGCGGATCGGTCTATATGGGTCTATATCTGTGCATAGTTTCAGCTCAATACCTCAATTTTTGAAGACTGTAGCGTGATTTCAACAGACAGACGGACGGACATGTCTGGATCGTCTTAGATTTTTACGCTGATCAAGAATATATATACTTTATAGGGTCGGAAATGGATATTTCGATGTGTTGCAAACGGAATGATAAAATGAATATACCCCCATCCTTCGGTGGTGGGTATAAAAATTTGCTCTGCTATTAGAGTGATATCAAGATATGGTCCGGTTTGGACCACAATTAAATTATATGTTGGAGACCTGTGTAAAATGTCAACCAATTCGAATAAGAATTGCGCCCTTTGGGGGCTCAAGAAGTAAAATAGAGAGATCGACTTATATGGGAACTGTATCGGGCTATAGACCGGTTCAGACCATAATAAACACGTATGTTGATGGTCATGAGAGAATCCGCCATATACAAATTTCAGGCAAATCGGATAATAATTGCGATCTCTAGAGGCTCAAGAAGTCAAGGTCCCAGATCGGTTTATATGGTAGCTATATCAGGTTATGTACTGATTTGAACCATATTTGACACAGTAGTGGAAAGTAAGAATAAAATACGTCATGCAAAATTTCAGCCAAATCGGATAGAATTGCGCCCTTTAGAAGCTCAAGAAGTCAAGTCCCCAGATCTGTTTATATGACAGCTATATCAGGTTATGAACCGATTTGAACCATACTTGGCACAGTTGTTGGATATCATAACAAAATTCTTCGTGCCAAAATTCATTCTAATCGGATAAAAATTGCGCCCTATAGAGGCTCAAGAATTCAAGACCCAAGATCGGTTTATATGGGATCTATATCAGGTAATGGACCGATCTGAACCATACTTGAAATAGTTGTTGGATATCATAACAAAACACGTCCAGCAAAACTTCATTCCAATCGGATAAGAATAGCGCACTCTAGAGGCTCAAGAAGTCAAGACCCAAGATCGGTTTATATGGCAGCTATATCAGGTTATGGACCGATTTGTTGCATATCGTAGCAAAACACGTCGTGCAAAATTTCATTCCAATCGGATAAGAATTGCGCACTCTAGAGGCTGAAGAAGTCAATACCCAAGATCGGTTTATATGGCAGTTATATCAAAACATGGACCGATATGGCCCATTTACAATCTCAACCGACCTACACTAATAAGAAAAAAAAAACAAGCGGCTAGCTTTACTCCTTCGGAAGTTAGCGTGCTTTCGACAGACAGACGGACGGACATGGCTAGATCGATATAAAATGTCACGGCGAACAAGAATATATATATATACTTTATTGGGTCTCAGACGAATATTTCGAGTGGTTACAAACAGAATGTAGAAATTAGTATACCCCCATCCTGTGGTGGAGGGTATAAAAATAGTATTGGTTACAATACAAAAAAATTTTAAATTTGATTTCGAAATTTTGGGGGTTAAAATTCTTTTGATTATTCAAGGCGCCAATAACTCGTCTACTGATATCATTGGCGCTCAGAATTTATGCAAGAGCCGGTGCCGCCCGGCCTCTCACTGAAACTCTTTTTTCGATCGCGCTGATTGTCCGCGACTGCAGTATCAGCTACTCCGAATGGAGCATTCTAGTAGCTGCAACCTGTGGACTCAAAAGCCTGGTAGCTTGCAGCTAACGATGAACACCACACAGATCGAAGGTCAAAGCTCCAGCCTGTGTGGTGCTCATAGTTATGCCGTTTATTCCCATATGATGTCGTATACTATGACCTCTTACCTAAACCAAACTATCATCCGTCATGACTCCTACTTTCCAAAAAATCATACTAAAAAAAATTCTTTCAATGAACAATGGCGCCCAACAGGCGGTAGTTAAAATGTGTCTCAGACAAATATTTTTAGTTTTAGAACAAACTTATATGCCAAGCTTAATTTGTTTAGGGATTTTTATTAAAATTCACCAAAAAGATCAATGACAATGGTTTGAAAACTTCCTTGAAAATTACTCAACGCCTTTCTTCTTTCTTTTTCACTATTTTTT
The DNA here is from genome assembly GCF_963082655.1 of Stomoxys calcitrans. Classification (NCBI taxonomy): domain Eukaryota; kingdom Metazoa; phylum Arthropoda; class Insecta; order Diptera; family Muscidae; genus Stomoxys; species Stomoxys calcitrans. The sequence continues at coordinate 68,965,881 of NC_081552.1, read as the reverse complement.
TTTTCCATCACTTCCTTAGGCGGAACAAGCAGCATAGCTCACCACTCTAGGTGTACAACCTTGGGTGCGTTCGTCAAAGAAGTAATTGTTGGGACAATTGCCCTTGGTGGTTGACACATTGTTTTTGCACAAGGCATAGGCCTTGCAGTCGCCAGGTACATTGACATATTTATTATCCATACCCTCGCAGCGGTCATGCGAACATTTGACATTCAAACGATCGCGACACGAGAGAGTATCGTTGTCAAAGAAGTAGCCGGGGGCACAGGTGAAATGTTCAGGTTTGCGATCGCGTGTGTTATTTTCCATTTTCTTGCAGAAGTAGTAGCCACTGCATGAGACACCATCGCTAATGGGGCCAACCAGCACCGTGGTCTTGGTGCCACAGACTTCACTTTCTGGTTCAGGTTTCTTGGATGTGGGCAAGCAAACAACTTCGGAGGTGGGTACGCAAATACCCTTGTGATGGTCCCAGGCTTGATCTTCGCCGCATTCGTAGGTTACTAGAGATCCGTTGAGGCAATGACTGTATTTGGTGCAATCATCGGGATCGGCAAAATAGACATTATTGGGGAAAGACAAGCAAATGGGGTTGCTCTTATTTGAGGGTCTGGCGGACGGACAAGTGTATTGGAATTCATAAACGCATTCAGAGCGTTTAGGATCAAACACCAGGTTATTGGGACACTGGGATTTCATTTCCTTGCCATCCTTGCAGTAAACATAGCCATTGCAATTTCCATGGTCGGCCATGAAGGTTCCTTCATTTTCACGAGCGCAACGGTTTCCTGCTACAGTGTTGGAGGATTCATAGGGGCATTCCATTTCTTCTTTGTACATGCACATGCCCTCGTCCTTGTTGAAGTACAGTCCAAAAACACAGGAGCCCTCTTCATAGTCCGTGGAATTTGTAAACGGCGGGCATTTAACCCAATTGGTGCAGGAATTTGGACGAAGAATGGTGGCACCTGGTAACAGAGCACACAACTCTGGGACGGTGGGAGTATTGTCATCATTGGCAACAGATTTGGCTGAGGCTAAAGCCAAAAAGGCCATTGAGAGCATGCAAACTACAAAAGACAAAATGAAGGTCTATGTTTTTGCCATTGAGGAAAATCTTCTTACCTTTGAACATTTTTATATGTTAAGCAAAAAATTTTTAATGGTTCAAAATTTCCAGCAATCTGCCTAGTTTTTGGTATTCCTTTTCCTTAACTGTGGTGTTGTGAGATTTTTGTGGCTGCGAAGTATTATCGTAACGAATGGATGCCAACGACTGATGCTTCTGTTCTAACCCCGAGTCGCTATAAATATGCAAAAAAATATTTGATAAATTCTTCCAAGAATATTCTTATCAGGTTGCATTCATTGAGGGAACAGTGCTATTGTTTTTTTTTTTTTTTGTAAAGATTTCAGTTGAATGATATGTCAACGTTTTTGATGTTTTTGTGTTTTGATAGCAATCGATACAAGACCTCGAAATCTGGAACTTGTGATTTTTTGTTATAATGCTGTAATTAACCATGTTTAATTTGTATAAACCAAAAATGTAGTCCTGGTGAAAATTTCGAAGCAGATTCCTAAATGACTTATCGATACAGGACTTACCTATGCAAAATTTTATAGAGCTCTTGATTTATGACTAATTCAAGAAATTGGACTTTAGTTTGAAATTAGGTATTGATGATTTTTTCTTTCTTCTTTACAAAGATAATTTTGATGCTATTTGAACCATTAACTAGAGAACCTCCAAGTATTGGGGCAAACCGAAGTTTATATACCCTCCAGGATGATGTAATGGATCCTCAAAAGTTGTAATTTGTTTAAGGTAATAGGATATAAATAATAAAGAGAAAAAAATCCAAAATCGCTTTCCGATATCATTTTACAATTGTACCACAAATGGAAAAGAGCCTGTTTTAGAGATTTGCGCGTGGCTCACGCTCAGGAGATATTATGTTACTCACGCACGCTCACTAACGACTTTTTAATGTCGACGTGAGCGTCGACGTTCACGTGCCCTCACGAGACAAATTTTTTTTTACATCTTTCATACTCGTACTACCGAAATAGTGTCAGTGTGCCTGAATTCTATCGTTAAAATACCGTATGATTTGAAAACATGCAAAAATTTTGTTGCTCGTTATTTTTTTTTACGGTAAATCGTGGTTTTCACTTGAGTAGTCAGTCATGAGTGTTTCGTGAGTTGTAATAAGTGTCGTGAACATGACTTTTTTAATTCATGTTCACGCATGAAGAATATAAATCAGAGGGGCACAAAATAAAAATGAGATTGTATGTGGGATTTCCGCTCTTAAAGTTTTTCTGATTCTCTCCGAGACTCAAAATTGAATTATTTGACAGAACGAATGAAGTTGGCAAGGGTTAAATCAGAATAAAACATTGTTTTTGAATTGAAAATACAAACATGACGTGTACAGTCATGCGTGTGCTCATTCGTTGTCTCAACAACGACGAAAGCAAAGAGAATAAGAATAGGTGTGTATTCAGCTACAACGTTAGCGCTAAAGAATATTTAATTCTGTGCACCCCTGATTTAAATTCAATCACGGTCTCACGATTACGTGAGTGGATTTGGATCTCACGCGTGACACGTCAACTCACGTCTCACGTGCACACCTCTAGCCTGTATGGTGAAAGTCGCCACTACTTTATCTTACTTCAGAAATTAAATTCTATTCTCAATTCTATTGTTAAGAAGTGAAAAAAAAATTAAAGCCACATAAGGGTCCGGAATCTCACGACAAAATGGTTGTCAAGAGAAATAATAGTTAGTAGCAGGTTCGATCAGGTTCAAGTTACAATCAAATTCACTTTTACCTTTTAGTCCGAAGAAACAGGAGAAACAAATAAAAGCGTGCTAAGATCGCATTTGTCACTTCTTTGTCCGATATCTCCTGCATTTTTAATTAAACTTAGAATGAACTTTAATCAAATATACTTTTTTTACACTTTTTTTCTAAAGCAAGCTAAAAGTAACAACTGATAACTGACAGAAGAAAGAATGCAATTACAGAGTCACAAGCTGTGAAAAAATTTATCAACTCCGACTATAAGAAAAATCCGCAATTACTTTTGGGCAACCCAATAGTATAGGAAAATCGGTTTATATGAAGCTATATCAGTTTATAAACCGATACTGACCATATATGGAAGCTATATCAGGTTATGAACTGATTGAGACCATACTTGGCACAATTATTGGAAATCATAACATAACACTTCACTCAAATTTTCAGCCAAATTGAATAATGATTGCGCCCTCTTGAGGTTCAAGAAGTCAATATCCGAGTTCGGTTTATATGGAAGCTATATCAGGTTATGAACCGATTAAGACCATACTTGGCACAAGCCCCTTTAGGAGCTCAAGAAGTCCATATCCGAGATCGGTTTATATGGGAGCTATATGAGGTTATAAACCGATTCAGACCAAATTTCGCGTTGCTGTTGAAAACCCAAAAAAAAAACTTCATGCTAAATTTCAGGCAAATTGAATGATGATTGCGCCCTCTTGAGGCTATAGAAGTCAAGTTCCGAGATCGGTTTATATGGAAGCTTGTTCAGGTTATGAACCGATTTTGACCATACTAATCACAGTTGTTGAAAGTCATAACAAAACACTTCGTGCAAAATGCGATGAGGGTCATAAGGCCAATATCCGAGATCAGTTTATATGGAAGCTATATACATAACAAAACACTTTACTCAAAATTTCAGCCAAACCGAATAATGATTGCGCCTCTAGAGGCTCAAGAAGTCAATATCCGAGATCGGTTTATATGGGAGTTATATTAGGTTATTAATCAATTTTAAGCATACTTTCTTAAAGACAAAATTTTAAATACATTTTTTTTCTAAAAACAAAATGTTTATAAGAAAAATTTTAATATTTTTTTTTTCTAAAGACTACATTTTAATGCACTTTTTTAAATACCAAATTTCATTGAAAAACTTTCTAAAGACATCCTGACATCGAGATTATTTTTTAAAGCCAACATTTCAATAAAATCTTTGGTGCCAACTCAATGCATTTTGCGACACATCATTTTGCCTACCAAAGTAAAAAAGTTGATATGGTAAGATCCAATTATATCTGGCATCAGATATGAAAGATCCAATTAAATATTTTTATATTAATAAAAAAATTTCCTGTTGTTTTTTTTCTTTGTTTATTTTACATCAAAATGTTGTTGTTTTTAATTAAACTCTTAGTTTGCACCATTTTACCATATAAGCGCTTCCTTTACTTTTTGCAGCCAGTGGGGTTTGAACATGGGTCCTCTCGTTTGCTAGTCAAATGCGCTACCAACTCAGCCAATCTTGGAAAGTAATTATAAATTTGAGTTTCCTCTTTCTCTTTGTGTTTGGGTTGCACTCACACCCAACAAATCGTTCATGTGTGGATTATTGAGCCCATAAAAGGAGCCGATTTTGATGAAGTTTGGAACAGCGAGTTTTGACAGAATCCCCACAACTTTTTGTTGAATGTGGCCCAGATCGATATTTTCATGAAATATTATTAAAAACAAGTAAAAAGGCGTTAAGTTCGGCCGGGCCGAACTTTGGATACCCACCACCTCGGTGAAAATTGCATATCTTATGTCACATAGCAGTTATATCGAAATATGATCCAATTTGAACCAAATGCTGATAAGTACAAGTCATTATTTAATTGTGTATAACAAAATATTGGTCTTTTTAGTAGTTATATCTAAAATAAACCGATCTGAACTATATACGACACGGATGTCGCAAAGCATAACAGAAGTCAGTGTGTCAAATTTCAGTGTAATCGGATTAAAAATGCGCTTTTTATGGGGCCAAGAATTTAAATCGAGAGATCGGTCTATATGGCATATGGCAGCTATATGCAAATCTTGATCGATCTAGACCAAATTGCAGAAATATGTGGAGGGGTTTAACTTAACTCTTTGTCCCAAATTGCGGCAACATCGGATAATAAATGCGCTTTTTATGGCCCCAAAACATAAAACCGAGAGATCAGTCTATATGGCAGCTATATCCAAATCTGGACCGATCTAAGCCAAATTGAGGGAGAATGTTGAAGGGCCTAACACAACTCACTGCCCCAAATTTCCGCAAAATCGGATAATAAAAGTGGCTTTTATGGGCCTAAGACCCTAAATTGGAGGATCGGTCTATATGATAGCTATATACAAATCTGAACCGATCTGAGCCATTTTGACGGAGGATATCGAAGGATCTTAGACAACTCACTGTCTTAAATTTCAGCTAAATCGGATAATAAATGTGGCTTTTATGGCCCTAAGACCCTAAATCGGACGATCGGTCTATATGACAGCTATATCCAAATCTGAACCAATCTGTGCCATATTAACGAAGTATATCGAAGGGCTTAAGGCAACGCACTGTCCCAACTTTAAGCAAAATCGGATAATAAATGTAGCTTTTATGGGCGTATGACCCTAAATCGCAGTATCCATCTATATTACAGCTATATCCAAATATGAACCGATCTGGGCCAAACTGACGAATGATGCCGAAGGGCCTAACACAACTCACTGTCCCAAATTTCAGCAAAATCGAATAATAAAAGTGGCTTTTATGGGCCTAAGACCCTAAATTAAAGGATCGGTCTATATGGCAGCTATATCCAAATCTAGACCGATCTGAGCCATATTGACGGAAGATGTCGAAGGGCCTAAGACAACTCACTGTCTTAAATTTCAGCAAAATCGGATAATAAATGTGGCTTTTATGGGCCTAAGACCCTAAATTGGAGGATCGGTCTATATGGCAGCTATATCCAAATCTGAACCGATCTGAACCATATTAACGGAGGATGTCGAAGGACCTAAGGCAACTCACAGTCTTAAATTTCAGCAAAATCGGATAATAAATGTAGCTTTTATGGACCTGTGACCTAAAATCGGAGGATCGGTCTATATGGCAGCTATATCCAAATCTGGACCGATCTGGGCCAAATTAACGGAGGATGTCGAAGGGCATAGCACAACTCACTGTTCCAAATTTCAGCAAGATCGGATGATAAATGTGGGTTTTATTGGCCTTAGACCCTAAATCGGCGGATCGGTCTATATGGGGGCTATATCAAGATATAGTCCGATTTAGCCCATCTTCGAACTTAACCTGGTTATGGACAAAAAAAAGTCTGTGCAAAGTTTCAGCTCAATATCTCTATTTTTGAAGACTGTAGCGTGATTTCAACAGACAGACGGACAGACGGGCGGACATGTCTAGATCGTCTTAGATTTTTACGCTGATCAAGAATATATATACTTTATAGGGTCGGAAATGGATATTTCGAAGTGTTGCAAACGGAATGACATAATGAATATACCCCCATCCGTCGGTGGTGGGTATAACAAGTAAGAGCGTGCTAAGTTCGGCCGGGCCGAATCTTATATACCCTCCACCATTGATTGCATTTGTGGGGTTCTATGCGCGGTATCTCTTTTTAGACAATCATAGAATATTGAATAAGAACTGCTATGCTATTGGAGCAATATCAAGTTATATTCCGATTCGGACCATAAAGGAATGCTGAACATTGTAGAAGTCATTGTGTAATATTCCAGTTCATTTATATCAGGTTCTATACCGATTTACGCCATACTTAGCACAGTTATTGGAAGTCATAACAAAACACCTCATGCAAAATTTAGCCATATCCGTTGAGAATTGCGCGCTCTATTGGCTCACGAAGTCAAGATCCAAGATCGGTTTACATGACAGCTATACCAGATTATGCACCGATTTGAATCATACTTAACACAGTAGTTGAAAGTGATACCAAAACACTACGTGTAAAATTTTAGTTAAATCCGACAATTGCACCCTCTAGAGGCTCAAGAAATCAAGACCCAAGATCGGTTAATATGGCAGCTATATCAAAACATGGACCGATTTAAACCATACCTAGCGTAGTTGTTGGAAGTGCTTCCAAAACACTACATACGTGCAAAATATAAGTCAAATCTGACGAGAATTGCGCCCTCTAGAGGCTCAAGAAGTCAAGACACAAGATCGGTTTGTATGAACCATACTTAGCGTAGTTGTTGAAAATGGCTCAAGGCTCAAGAAGTCAAGACCCAAGATTGGTTTGTATGGCAGCTATATTAAAATATGGACCGATTTGGCCCATTTACAATACCAACCGACCTACACTAACAAAAAGAATTTGTGCAAAATTTCATGCGGTTAACTTTAATCCTTCGAAAGTTGGCGTGCTTTCGACAGACCGACGGACGGACATGGCTAGATCGACATAAAATGACATGACGATCAAAAATATATATACTTAATGGGGTCTTAGACGCATATTTCGAGGTGTTACAAACAGAATGACGAAATTAGTATGCCCCCATCCTATGGTGGAGGTTATAAAAACAAATAAAAAACAAGCGAGAACATCATAAAAATTACATGCTGTGGTTACATTCGCGAGGTATCCTGCCATGTCCAACTACTTTACCAAGTGGTGCGAACGTCGTTCGGAATCAGCATAAACAAGTAAAAGCGTGCAAAGGTCGCCCGGTCCCAATCTCATATACACTCCACCATGGATCGCATTTGTCGAGTTCTTTTCCCGGCATCTCTTCTTAGGCAAAAAGGCGAAAAGAAAAGATTTGATCTGCTATAAGGGCGATATGAAGATATGGTTCGGTTTGGACCACAATTAAATTATATGTTGGAGACCTGTGTAAAATGTCAGTCAATTCGAATAAGAATTGCGCCCTTTGGGGGCTCAAGAAGTAAATAGAGAGATCGATTTATATGGGAGCTGTATCGGGTTATAGACCGATTCAGACCATAATAAATACGTATGTTGATGGTCATTAGAGGATCCGTCGTACAAAATTTCAGGCAAATCGGATGATAATTGCGACCTCTATAGGCTCAAGAAGTCAAGATCCCAGATCGGCTTATATGGCAGCTATATCAGGTTATGAACCGATTTGAACCTTATTTGACACAGTTGTTGAAAGTAAGAATAAAATACGTCATGCCTCTAGAAGCTCTAGAAGTCAAGTCCCTAGATCTGTTTATATGACAGCTACATCAGGTTATAAACCGTTTTGAACCATACTTGGCACAGTTGTTGGATACCAAAACATAATACATCGTGCAAAAATTTCATTCCAATCGGATAAGAATTGCGCACCCTAGAGGCTCAAGAAATCAAGACCCAAGATCGGTTTATATGGCAGCCATATCAAAACATGGACCGATATGGCCCATTTACAATGCCAACCGACCTATACTAATAAGAAGCATTTGTGCAAGCGGCTAGCTTTACTCCTTCGGAAGTTAGCGTGCTTTCGGCAGATAGACGGACGGACGGACAGAGAGATGGACGGACATGGCTATATCGACATAAAATGTCGCGACGATCAAGAATATATATACTTTATGGGGTTTCAGACGAATATTTCGAGTAGTTACAAACAGAATGACGAAATTAGTATACCCCCCATCCTATGGTGGAGGGTATAAAAATAAAACAGTCATAGAAAAACACCACCTCCGAAATTGCAGGCAAATCGAGTAATAATGGGACCCTCCAGAGGCCCAAAAAGTTGAACTGGGAAATCGGTTTATATTTTGGTTATATCAGGATATTGACTGATTAGGCCATGCTTGATACAGTTGTTGGAAGTGAAAATAAAACACTTCACGCAAAATTTCAGCCAAATCCAATAAGGATTGCGCCCTCTAGAAGCTGAAGAAGTCAAAACCCAAACCCAAACGCCATTTGAGCACAATGTATGTGGTTTTTTTATTTAACCACCTTTCATCAAAATTGGGTGAAAATTGCATACCTTATGTTCCATAGCAGTTATATCGAAATATGATCCGATTTGGACCAAATACTAATAAGTACAAGTCATTGTTCAATTGTGTGTAACAAAATTTTGACCTTTTTGGAAGTTATATCTAAAAATAAACCGATCTGAATCATATACGACACGGATGTCGAAAAGCCTAACATAAGTCAATGTGTCAAATTTCAGTTAAATCGGATTATGAATGCGCCTTTTATGGGGCCATGACTTTAAATCGAGATATCGGTCTGTATGGCAGCTATATGTAAATCTTGATCGATCTAGACCAAATTACAGAAATATTTGAAGGGGCTTAACTTAACATTCTGTCCCAAATTTCGGTAACATTGGACAATAAATGCGCCTTTTATGTGCCCAAAACATTAAATCGAGAGATCGGTCTATATGGCAGCTATATCCAAATCTGGACCGATCTGAGGCAAATTGACGAAGGATGTCGAAGGGCCTAACACAACTCACTGTCCCAAATTGCGACGACATCGGACAATAAATGCGATTTTTATGGCCCTAAAACCTAAAACCGAGAGATCGGTCTATATGGCAGCTATATCCAAATCTAGACCGATCTGTGCCATAATACAGAAGTATGTCAAGGGGCATAACTTAACTCACTGTCCCAAATTTCGGCGACGTCGGACAATAAATGCGTCTTTTATGGGCCTAAGACCCTAAATCGGAGGATCGGTCTATATGGCAGCTATATCCAAATCTAGGCCGATCTGTGCCAAATTAAAGAAGGATGTCGAAGGGCCTAACACAACCCACATTCTTAAATCGGATAATAAATGTGGCTTTTATTGGCCTAAGACCCTAAATCGGCGGATCGGTCTATGTGGGGGCTATATCAAGATATAATCCGATATAGCCCATCTTCGAACTTAACCTGCTTATGAACAAAAAAAGAATCTGTGCAAAGTTTCAGCTCAATATCTCTATTTTTGAAGACTGTAGCGTGATGTCAACAGACAGACGGACGGACATGTCTAGATCGTCTTAGATTCTTACGCTGATCAAGAATATATATACTTTATAGGGTCGGAAATGGATATTTCGATGTGTTGCAAACGGAATGACAAAATGAATATGCCCCCATCCTTCGGTGGTGGGTATAAAAAGAACGACGAAATTTAAAAAAAAAAAAATCTAGAGATAATTTTAAAATATTTTTTTTTTTCCAAAGACAATATTTCATTGAAATTCTCTCTAAAAACAAATTATCAATAAAATGATTCGAGACAAAATTTCAAATTAAAAATGCACTGGAAACAAAATTTCAATGATATTTTTTTAATACAAAATCTCAATGCAATTTTTTAAAAGGTTAAGTTGCAACGAAAGTTTTTCTACATATAAAATTTCAGCGAAATTTTCTGCGAGGACAAAATTTTGCCCAAGCGGCCCCTCAACATATTTCGTTTTTTGACAATTTTTCAAAAAATAAATCTTAAAGAATTTTTTTTTTTTTAAAGATAAAATCTGAATAAAATCGCAACTTTAATGAATTTTTTTTCTGAAGGCAAAATTGTAATAAATTCTTTTCTAGATTTGTTGTTTTCTAAATATTTTATTGTTTTTTTTTTTATTAAAATTTCTCTACAGAGAACATACCAGTAAAAAATCCCCTAAAGATATTATTTGGCCTGGCTCGCCTTAAAATTTCAATTAACGTTTTTTATACATCAATGAAATATTTCCTGAGGTCAACATTTTGCACGACAGCATTTCGCTAAAATGTCTCTTTGCAGACAAAATATTAATAAAATTATTCTAAAGATTAAATACTAATCAAATGTTTTTTTTAGACCAAAAATACTAAAGGAAATGTTTTGAAAATTGGTTTTAAAAACATATTTTTATGAAATTTTTTTATATGTCAAAGTAATTTTTACAGAAACAAAAATTTTCTAAAAGTAAAAATGTTTGAGATTTTTTAAGCAGAATATTTTAAAAAATTTCTTTCTAGTTAATTTTTTCCTGAAATATTCTCAAAAAAAAATGTGTATATACAAATTTTAAACAAAATTTTCTCTGTGGTGAAAACACCCCAGTCTAATGCCATATCTATATTGATTTGTTTTGCTTATGGCGTTGTGAAGAACTTTTCAACCGTCCGCAGAAGTTGAGATGTTTTGAAAATAGCATTTTTCATTACCACAACACAAATATTTTAATACACTTTTGTCAAAATTTATTGTCTCTTGCTTCTGCTGCAAAATGTTTGTTTTATAATTTCTTCTTAAAAAATTTGATTTTCATTTTTTGACATTATTAAGGGCTGTGCTTATTTGACACAATTTAGGCACTTATATGGGCTCACATGCTTCGAATGACTCATGTTTAGTCAGCATACTTTTTATACCCACCACCATAGAATGGGAGTATACTAATCTAGTCATTCCGTTTTACACCTTGAAATATTGATCTAGGACCCCACAAAGTATATATTTTCTTGATAGTCTCGACAACCTGAGTCTATCTAGCCGTGTCCGTCTCTCTGTCGAAACAACGATAACGGTCGAACGCGTAAATCTAACAGCTTGAAATTTTACACAGATACCTAATATTGATGTAGGATTGCATATCGGTTCGGTTTAGACTTCTTGAGCCCTTGAGCGCCTCAATTTTTGTCCGATTTGGCTAAGATTTTGCATGTAGTGTTCTGTTACAACTTCCAACAACTGTGTGAAGTATGGACCAAATCGGTCCTAAACCTGATATAACTCCCGATCTCTCGATTTGATTCCTTGAGCCCCCGGAAGCCGCAATTTTTATCCAATTATGCTGAAATTTTGCATGTAGTATTCCATTATGACGTCCAATAACAGTGCCAAGTACTGTTCAAATCGGTTAAGAACATGATGTATCTCCCGTATAAACCGATCTTCCGATTTGACTCCTTGAGCCCTTACAAGCAGCAATCTTTATCAGATTTGGCTGAAATTTTGCGTATAGTATTTTGTTATGCATTCCAAGAACTATGCCAAGTACGGTCCTAATCGGTCAATAATCCGATGTAACTCCCATTTAAACCCGTCTCTTGTTCATCCTTGATCGATTCCTCGAAGCTGTAAGTTTTGCTTTTTGTTTGGTATGTAGAATAGTAGAATTAAATTATGCCCTTCAACTAAATTTATTATATACTAGCTGACCCGGGCCCGCTCCGCTGCGCCTTCTTTTATTTTATATGGATCAAAAGTTAGCTTGGAATATTTATTTTCGACAATAAAAGAGCTTTTAGTGAAATACCATTCTGCATTGTGCTCTTCTTTCAAATACCATTTATTTACCATTGATTTAGGAGAGTTTACACGATGAGGCTTCCCCCAAACTCATGGCCCCAAAATAGGTTATCAAAATCGTTTTCTAATATCAAATACCTTTCATTTGATCCACATATGTATATGCATGGTCGAAAAATTTTTATCCTTTGGGGAGTATTTTGGGGAAGGGGTGATTCCCGAAATACATGGTCCTACATTTGGATATCAAATTCGTATTCAACTCTCAAATACCTTTATTTCAGCCCAATATTGCGATGGTCAGTAAAAAATTTCTGTTTGTGGGGTCTCGAAAGTGGGTATCAATTTTTGCTTTACCCCCCAATACCTTTCATTTAAGCACCACATTGACATGGTCGGTAAATATGACCGATTTAGGGGTGTTTTGGGGATTGGGATGGTCCCCCAAACACTAAGCCCAGAAAATATATCAGCAACGTGCTCTATCCTCATATATCTATATATCATTTATTTTAACCCCATATTGCCATTGGCCTCAAAATTGGATATGAAATACGTTTTCTAAACTTATTTAAACTCCTTATTGCAAAAGTCAGCAAATATGTCCGGTTTGGGGTATTGGCCCTAAAAACTATATATATTTAGTTCCACTCTCTTTAAGACCCAAATTGTCTTGGTGTTGCTCACCATATCTCCTGTTTGGGGGTTGTTATGGTGGTGGGACGTCCGCCAGAGAGTTGGTCCCTAATGTTGATATCGCATGCGTTGTCTACTTCCAAATATCATTAATTTGAGCCCCATATTTGACCAGCTTGGGGGGTGTTTTGGGGGATGGATGGCCACTCAATGAGTTGGCCTTGAAAATATATATCGGATTCGTGTTCCACTTTAAAACCCCTCTTATTTGAGCCTCATATTACAATAGTCAGCAAATTCGTCCTATTTGGGTGGTTTTGTGGGGGTGGGGATGGCCTCATAGACATTTTTCCCAATATTATTCATGCTTTACTCCCAAAGACCTTTCATTTGAGCCCCATATTGCTATGGTCGTAAATTTGTCCCCTTTGGGAGAGAGGCTGCCCCCCAAACACTTGATCCTATATTTGGATATCAGATTCGTATTCTACATTCAAATACCTTTTATTTAAGCCCCATATTCCCATGGTCAGTAAATAAGTCCAGTTTGGGGGATGTTTTGGGGAAGGGGTGGAGCCTCAGAAACGTGGTCCCACATTTGGATATCAGATTCGAATTGTACTAGCAAGTACCTTTCATTTGGGTCCCATATTGTCATGGTCGGTAAATATATCCGATTTAGGGGTGTTTTTTTTGGGACTTGGGGTGGTCCCTCTAGCACTTGGTCCGACAATTCGATATCAGCTACGTTTTCTTATCCAAAATACCTTTCTTTTGAGTCCCATATTGTCGTCATTGGTCTAAATATATGTTTGGTAGGTTTTAGGGTGGGGCAGCCCCTCGGTACCCCATCCCAAACTTGGATACCAAATTTTTATTTCTAGGGTACTATATGAGAGCACACAAAATTTCGCTTAAATCGCACCACCCATCTCCGAGATCTGGCGTTTCTGAAAATTAGGGTAAGGGGGAGGGTCCGCCCCCCCATTCAGATATCAAAAAAATGTAGTACCCTTTTTTCACCACGGGGTCATTATGCACCATATGTGAAAATTTCAAGAAAATCGGTTCAGCCGTTTCTGAGTCTATAAGGAACACACAAATATACAAACAAACAAACCTACAAACAAACACAAATTGATTTTTATACCCTCCACCATAGGATGGGGGGTACACTAATTTCGTAATTCTGTTTGTAACTACTCGAAATATTCGTCTGAGACCCCATAAAGTATATATATTCTTGATCGTTGTGACATTTTATGTCGATCTAGCCATGTCCGTCCGTCTGTCCGCCCGTCCGTCCGTCTGTCTGTCGAAAGCATGCTAACTTCCGAAGGAGTAAAGCTAGCCGCTTGAAATTTTTTTTCTTATTAGTGTAGGTCGGTTGAGATTGTAAATGGGCCATATCGGTCCAAGTTTTTATATAGCTGCCATATAAACCGATCATGGGTCTTGACTTCTTGAGCCTCTAGAGTGCGCAATTCTTATCCGATTGGAATGAAATTTTGCACGACGTGTTGTGCTATGATATGCAACAACTGTGCCAAGTATGGTTCAAATCGGTCCATAACCTGTTATAGCTGTCATATAAACCGATCTTGGGTCTTGACTTCTTGAGTCTCTAGAGGGCGCAATTCTTATCCGATTTGAATGAATTTTTACACGAAGTATTTTGTTATGATATCCAACAACTGTGCCAAGTATGGTTCAAATCGGTCAATAACCTGATACAGATCTGGGGACTTGACTTCTTGAGCTTCTAGAGGGCGCAATTCGTATCTGATTTGACTGAAATTTTGCATGGCGTATTTTATTCTTACTTTCAACAACTGTGTCAAATGAGGTTCAAATCGGTTTATAACCTGATATAGCTGTCATATAAACAGATCTGGGATCTTGACTTCTTGAGCTTCTAGAAGTCGCAATTATTATCCGATTTGCCTGAAATTTTGTACGACGGATCCTCCCTTGACTATCAACATACGTGTTTATTATGGTCTGAATCGGTCTATAGACCGATACAGCTCCCATATAAATCGATCTCTCTATTTTACTTCTTGAGCCCCCAAAGGGTGCAATTCTTATTCGAATTGGCTGACATTTTACATAGGTCTCCAACATATAATTTAATTGTTGTCCAAACCGGATTTATCTTGATATCGCTCTAATAGCAGAGCAAATCTTTTCCTATATCCTTTTTTGCCTAAGACGAGATGCCGGGAAAAGAACTCGACAAATGCGATCCATGGTGGAGGGTATATAAGATTCGGCCCGGCCGAACTTTGCACGCTTTTACTTGTTATATATAAGATAAATTTTTAAAATTAAACTTAGAATCCAACTTATAACTCTGCACGCTTTTTTTTTTTGTTTGGTTCTAACATATTTGTATTTTCTCCAAAAATTTGCAAAATACAGTAGCAATAAGCATATTTAGCAATAGTTGCATGCAAATTTTACCCAGTCTATCCCAATAATGCCACATTTGTATACCCAAAATCTTAAAGCGGGTGTGTGCAAATCTAGCCATTTCGTTTGTACCAGCTCGAGATATTTATCTGCAACCTTTCATTGTATAAATATACTAGTCCGGGTCAATTTTTTATTTTTTTCAAAAAATCTTATAGCAAAAACGTAAACTTCATACAATTCTAAGAAGTTTCTCCGAAGAAACCATGCATTCAAAATAAAATTCTAATCCGCGCCTCTCGACTTCAAAATTCATTTCCTGTTCTTTCGATATTTGATATTCTTGTTTATATCAAAGGTACCCTTCGCATTTGTGGTTCGACTATCATAAGATTTTGCACAAGTCACTTTTTTGTCCAAGGACGAACGCTATTGATTTTGAACAAAATTGCCCCATATATATATGTTTCATCCGATACGGACTTTTAAGGCTCTAGTAGCCATAATTTTGGTCCGGTCTTTACAAAATTTAGCACAAGACTTCCTTTTTAATGTTTTAACATGTGCGCATTATTTTATTAAAATCGGTTCAGTGTTAGATATAGCTCCCATATATATCTTTCATCCGATATGATACTTTTAGCCTCTAGTAGCCATAATTTTTTTCCGATCCTTACAAAATTTCGCATAAGACGTTCTTTTTGATGTTCCAATATATGTGCATGACTTTATCTAAATCGGCTGAGTTTGAGATATAGCTGCTAACAGGGACGTAGCCAGGATTTTATTTTGGGTGAAGCGCATCGCACTTTTTTCTACATTGAAAACGGCCAAAATTCTTGTTACTATTGGTAAAGATACCTCAATTTTGTTTTTTTTTTTTTTTTTGAAAATTGTGGTAGCTATTGGTTGCCGAAACTGACACATAGGCGTTGACATTTGATCATAAAGTCTGAGCTGCTGCTGCTCCTTGCACCGAGGTTCGCATTAACGACGGAAAATACCCAAGAATAAAGCTGCCTTAGAAAAATTTTAGCTCGAGTTAGGAAAGAGGTATCGTAATGAAATTTGAATTGGTGTATGTAGACGACTAAAACCAGTTACAATAATTTTTCCGTCATTTTTGGGGGAAAATTGGCTTATCAAAATTCGACAATTTCTCAAAATTCATAGGAGTGAGATTTCTGGAATCCGTTTTAACGTCTTGTTGCATTTTATGGTTTCTATAAAAAAAAATAATAATTTATGGCAATAATCCTACTTCTTTTGACTATTGTTTGCCAAAATCACTAAATATTTGAAAAAAAGGCTACGTCAATATAAATTTTCTAAATTATGAATATTCTAGCATATGCTCGGTCGCTTCGCTGCCCCAATGGTATACCCAACATCAAGGTGTAATTGTATACAAATTTTAATAGCTTTAGCCTTATCCGTAAAAAATGAACATTTTGAAAGTTTTAGCGCCTAAATACTGTTAAGGTGTAACTGTATCGCAATTTTGAGATCTTTAGCTAATCCGTAAATAAAGTTCCATTTTGTACGTTTTAGTACTAAATGTACAAATTTCAATACAATTTTCTAGTCATGCGTTGCATACTGCCAAGATGGACCTGTATCACTTATTTCACAGTTGTAACTCAGTCCGTAAATAAAGTACAACTTTGTACGTTTTAGCACTAAAGGGAACGAATATCAAAAAAATTTTCTAGTCGCTCGGTACATAGTGCCTAGACGTAACTGTTTTCCAAATTTTAGAGCAGTAGCTCAATCAGTAAAGAAGGTGCCATATTGTACGTAGTACCAAAATGTGCGAATATCAACAAAATCTCTAGTCGTCCGGTACATACTACCAAGATGTGCCTGTATCCCAAATTTCAGATCTGTAGCTCAATCTATTAAGAAAGTACTAAATATTGTAGTAACAATTACAGCACTTAAGTACTTTTCATTTTACTCATTGTACGATTTCAATATTTCATATTTGGTAAAACTTATCATATATTTGTTAAGACATCGATAATTTTTAGCAAATTTTTTAATTTACCCTTCTACATACACCGTATAAGTAAAAAGACATTTCGTACATTTTGGTACCAAATTGTAGGATTTGTAAAAAATTGCTTAGTCAGCCAACATATATTTCTTAGTAGAATCTACATGTTGAAATTCAGAGCTAGTTCAATCTGTAAAGAAAGTATGAAATAGTACCAAATACGGTACTAAACCTAAGTTTCCGTTTCCAATACTATTTTCATACTTTTTCTACCTACCCCCTTTATTTCGCAACAACAATCATTTAATCCAAATTTCGAAGTTCTAGCTCTACCCATTCACCCTATGCAAACTTCATCTATTTCGTACCTCCTTTGGTACTTTTTTGTTTCTAAATGTCCAAAAACTCTTTTGGCGTCCCAATTGATGTTGCCATAGAGTATTTAAATTCAAAAATTCAATGCTCTAGCTCAATTAACAAACAAGGTACCAAAAAGTACCAATTGCGGTACTAACCGTACTATTTTTCCCACTTCCGGTACCATTTTGCGAAATTTTGTCCTTAAGAAAAATAATTTTAAGGCGGCCCTGGCCATAGCAAAATGTTGTCTTTATACAATACTAGCCGAACCGGGCCCGCTCCGCTGCGCCTTCTTTAACTAATATCTTTTTAGGGTTGGGATACTTCGCCTTGAATGTGTATATCGAATATGTGTGACTGTGGCCTATGTCCGCTTATAACGCTGAAGGCCTGCGTTCAAATCCTGGCGATAACATCGGACAAAATTTAAAGCGGTAGTGGTCCCTTCTTAATGCTGGCGACATTTGCCATGAATGGTCATGTAAAAAATTCTCCCCAAAGAGACGCGCACTGCGGCACGCCATTCGGACTCGGCTATAAAAAAAGTCCTGTGAGTGCGAGGGTGCAATAAAATTTGGACGAATCGCATTACCAATCTCCGAGATCTGGTAGTTTTGAAAATTAGGGTGCTTTTTAGGGGAGGGATGGCACTCAGACATATCGACTCAAATATGGATTAATGAGAGCCCCACATTGCCATGATCAGTAAATAAATGTTTGGAGAGTGTTTTGGGGCTGGGGCGGCCACCGGCACTTTGCCCTCCAAATAGATATCAAATTCGTTCTCTACTCCCAAATACCGTTGATGTGAGCTCCATATTGCCATAATCGAAAATGATGTTCAATATAGAGGGTGATTTAGGGCGTACCCCCAAACACTTGGCTCCAAAATTGGATATCAAATTCATTTGTTACTCTCAAATACCATTCATTTGAGTCGCATATTGTCATATGGGTCAATCAACCTATTTGACTTATTTTTGGAGAGAAAAGCGCCATATAGACCTGAACACAAATTTTAATGTCATATTCGTAATCTACTTCAAAATACCTTTCATTTGAGTCCCATATAGACATGGTCGGCTGATATGCCCATTTGGGGGTACTTGGGGGTGGGGCGATCTTCCATTATTTGGACCTAATTTATTATGCCATACTTGTAACCTACTGTCGAATACTTTTCATTTGAGGCCAATATTGACATGAACGTCAAATATATCTGTTTGGAGGAGGTTTTGGGTTCGGGAGGCCCGCTGGGTACTTGGACCCAAATTTTATACGATATTCGTTTTCTAGTCTCCAATACCTTTCATTTGATACCCATATTGTGCATATCGGTCAACTTTTAGTTTTGGATGGCATTGCTGGGGTAGGCGGAGCGACCGCCGACAAACTAACACAATCTATGAAAATTTTAGCCTTTTTATACCCACAACCGAAGGATGGGGGTATATTCATTTTGTCATTCCGTTTGCAACACATCGATATATCCATTTCCGACCCTATAAAGTATGTATATTCTTGATCAGCGTAAAAATCTAAGACGAACTAGACATGTCCGTCCGTCTGTCTGTTGAAATCACGCTATAGTCTTGAAAAATAGAGATATTGAGCTGAAACTTTACACAGATTCCTTTTTTGTCCATAAGAAGGTTAAGTTCGAAGATGGGCTATATCGGACTATATCTTGATATAGCTCCCATATAGACCGATCCGCTGATTTAGGATCTTAGGCCTATAAAAGCCACATTTATTATCCGATTTTGGACAGTGAGTTCCGTTGGGCCCTTTGACATCCCTCGGCCCAGATCGGTCCAGATTGCGATATAGCTGTCATATTGACCGATCCTCCGATTTAGGGTCTTAGGCCCATAAAAGCCACATTTATTATCCGATTTTGCTAAAATTTTGGACAGTGAGTTGTCTTGAGCCCATCGACATTTTTCTTCAATTTGGCCAAGATCGGTCCAGATTTGGATACAGCTGCCATATAGACCAATCCTCCAATTTGAGGTCTTAGGCCCATAAAAGCCACATTTATTATCCGATTTCCCCGAAATTTGGGACTGTGAGTAGTCTTATGCCCTTCGACATCCTTCGTCAAGTCGGCTCAAATCGGCCTAGATTTGGATATAGCTGCCATATAGACCGATCATCCGATTTAGGGTCTTAGGTCCATAAAAGACACATTTATTATCCGATTTTGCTGAAATTTGAGATAGTGAGTTGTGTTAGGGCCTTCGACATCCTTCGTTAATTTGGCTCAGATCGGTCCAGATTTGGATATAGCTGCCATATAGACCGATCCTCCGATTCAGGGTCTTAGCCCCATAAAAGCTACATTTATTATTCGATTTTGCTGAAATTTTGGGCAGTGAGTTGCCTTAAGCTCTTCAACAACCTTCGTCAGTTTGGCTCAGATCGGTCCAGATTTGGATATAGCTGCCATATAGATCGATCCTCCAATTTAGGTTCTTAGGCCCATTAAAGACGCATTTATTGTCCGACTTCGCCGAAATTTGGGACAGTGAGTTAAGTTATGCCCCTTGACATATTTCTATGTTATGGCACAGATCGGTACAGATTGGGATATAGCTGCCATATAGACCGATCTCTCGGTTTTAGGTTTTAGGGCCATAAAAAGCGCATTTATTGTCCGTTGTGGCCGCAATTTGGGACAGTGAGTTGTCTTAGGCCCTTCGACATCCTTCGTCAATTTGCCTCAGATCGGTCCAGATTTGGATATAGCTGCCATATAGACCGATCTCTCGATTTAATGTTTTGGGCACATAAAAGGCGCATTTATTGTCCAATGTTGCCGAAATTTTGGACAGAATGTTAAGTTAAGCCCCATCAAATATTTCTGTAATTTGGTCTAGATCGATCAAGATTTACATATAGCTGCCATACAGACCGATATCTCGATTTAAAGTCTTGGCCCCAAAAAAGGCGCATTCATAATCCGATTTAACTGAAATTTGACACATTGACTTATGTTAGGCTTTTCAACATCCATGTTGTATATGGTTCAGATTGGTTTATTATTAGATATAGCTACTAAAAAGGCCAATATTTCTGTTATACACAATTGAACAATGACTTGTATTTATTTGTGTTTGGTCCAAATCGGATTATTTTTCGATATAACTGCTATGGAACATAAGGTATGCAATTTTCACCCAATTTTGATGAAAGGTGGTTAAATATATACCCGAGGTGGTCGGTATCCAAAGTTCGGCTCGGCCGAACTTAACGCCTTTTTACTTGTTTGATTCTACGGTACAAACAAAAAAAAACCGAGTTCATTATAGTCATGATTTTTCATATACTCAGTTAAGGCGTTTCCGGGGGGTAAGGTGACCCCTTATATTTCGATCTGATTTTGTATGCCAGATTCATAATCTACTCCCGAATACCCTTTCATTTGAGGCCCATATTGACATGAACGCCCAATATGTCTGTTTGGGGGAATTTTAGGGTTGGGGCGGCCCGATGGGTACTTAGACCCAAATTTTAATATCATATTCGTATTCTATTTTCGAATACCTTTCATTTGATGCCCATATTTTCCCAATCGGTTCACTTTTGATTTTGGGTGGTGTTGTTGGGTAAAGGGTCAGCCCCCTTCCGAAATCAACAAATTATAAAGAAGTGAATAGATATGGCACACTAATCACAAGAGAGCACATGCTACTCGCCTATGCCGACGATATCGATATCATAGGTCGGTCACCGGAAGTAGTAACTGCAGCCTTTGAAAGAATCGAAAGAGAGTCAGCGAAAATGGGTCTGGCAGTAAATGGAGATAAGACGAAATGGATGGTTTCCACTCCCAAAAAGCCTTGCACAACCGAGCAGATAAAGAACATGGAGGAAGTTGGGAATCACAACTTTGAGATAGTCAGTAACTTTATCTACCTCGGCACCGCCGTAACCGAAACGAATGACACCAGTTTTGAGATAAAGCGAAGAATAATACTGGCAAACAGATGCTACTTTGGACTAAGTAAGCAGTATAGAAACAAGGCCACCTCTCGACAGACGAAGACTACACTATACAAGACACTGATACTACCCGTGCTGTTATATGGTTCTGAAGCATGGGTACTTGTGAAAGCAGATGAGGCAGTGCTTAGAGTATTTGAGAGAAAGATTCTTCGTAAAATATATGGACCAGTTTGCGTTAACGGAGAATATAGGCGACGTATGAACCACGAGTTGTATGAGCTGTATGACGACGATAGCATAGTTACACGCATCAAAATACAACGGCTGCATTGGCTAGGTCATGTTGTCAGAATGGATGAAGAAGCTCCAGCAAAGAAGTCTTTTGAAGGCAAACACGGTGGTACACGCAAACCGGGAAGACCAAAAGCCCGATGGAAAGATCAAGTTGTGGGAGAGACCTCGAAACTTGGTGTGAGAGATTTTAGAATGAGCGCAGAAGATCGAGGCGCTTGAACGCTGTTCTACGTTCGGCTAGTGGAACAAATATTCTTTCATAGCCAATTAAAGTAAGTACTCCCGAACACCTTTCATTTGAGTCCCATATTGTCATGATCGTCCAAAAAACCTATTTTAGGGCGCGAGGGGCTCAAATCTGTATCTGCTTCATGGCCAAGTGTTTCAGGGACGCCTTACCTCATAAACTCTCCCTAAACCACACATATATACCGACTATAGCAATATGTAGCTCCAATGTGGTTATTGGGAGTGGAGTATGAATCTGATACCACTTTCGGGGCTAAGAGTTTGGCAACTCCAATCCACTACCAAATCCGTGAGAATGAGGTAGAACTACTATTCAAACTTTAATGGGCGGACCCACCCCTTACCCTTTTAAAAAACGCCAGATCTCGGAGGTGGGTGAGCGATTTATGCGTAATTTAGTTTGTTTATAATAACTTAAATATAGAAATGTGTAACCTTATTAAGGGTTGGATATGTAGGCGGCCGCCCCACCTCCAAAGCGAGCCAAATGGAATATAAACCAACAATGACAATATGGGACTCAAACAATAGGTATTTGAGACCAGAGCGCGAATCTGATACATGGGGATCCGCCTCAACCCCAAAACTCCCCCATACCAGAAATATTTACCGACCATAAAAGTACAAGCCCCCAATAAAAGGTATTTGGAAAAAGAGCACCAGTATAATATCCACATTGGCGCGAAATATCTGAAAGGTCCTACCAGCACCTCCAAACCGGACTTAATTCCTGACGTGAACGTATAGGGCTCAGATCAAATAAAAGAGTGAAAGAAGGCGCAGAGAAGAGGGCCGTGTCAAGCTAGTTGATTATATATATGAAAATTTGTCATTTTTTGTTGTGCAAAATAAATTTAATTTTAATATTTTCTTTATACAAATGGGCTATATCGGTTCAGATTTAGATATAGCTACCATATTAACCGATCTCCCGATTTGACTTCTTGAGCTTGTGAATGAAGTGGTCCGTTAGGACTTTCAACAACTGTACTAAGTACGGTCCAAAGCGGTTTATAACCTGATATAGCTCCCATATTAACCTATCTCCCGATTTGAGTTGCTGAGCTCCTCGAGGCTTCAATTTTCATCCGATTTGGCTGAAACTTTGCACGTAGTGAAACTTTGCACATAGTGTTCTGGTATAACTTCTAACAACGAAGTCAAGTGCAGTCCAAATCGGTCTATAACTTGATATAGCTCCCATATAAACCGATTTGAATTCCTGAGCCCTTCGAAGCCGCAATTATTGTACTATTTGGCGGACATTTTGCACATAGTGTTCTGTTATGATTCCCAACAACTGTGCCAAGTACGGTTCAAATCGATCACAAACATGATATAGCTTCCATATACACCGATCACCCGATTTGACTTCTTGAGCCCTTACAAGCCTCCATTTATATCCATTTTGCTGAAATTTTGCACTTGGTTATGACTCTTAACAGCCCCGCCAAGTACGGTCCAATTCAGTCAATAACTAGATATAGTTCCCATATTTTAGCAGAATCAATGGTAGTGGGTTCCGAAGATTCGGCCTGGCCGAACTTAGTACGCTTGTTTTTATACCCTCCATCATAGGATGGGGGTATACTAATTTCGTCATTCTATGGTTGCCCAAAAAGTAATTGCGGATTTTTCATATAGTCGGCGTTGACAAATTTTTCACAGCTTGTGACTCTGTAATTGCATTCTTTCTTCTGTCAGTTATCAGCTGTTACTTTTAGCTTGCTTTAGAAAAAAAGTGTAAAAAAAGTATATTTGATTAAAGTTCATTTTAAGTTTTATAAAAATTAATTTACTTTCTTTTAAAAAATCCGCAATTACTTTTTGGGCAACCCAATTTTTGGAACTCCTAGAAATATTCGTCTCAGACCCCATAAAGTATATATATTCTTGATCGTCTTGACATTTTAAGTCGATCTAGCCATGTCCGTCCGTCTGTCTGTCGACAGCAGGCTAACTTTCGAAGGAGTAAAGCTAGCCGCTTGAAATTTTGCACAAATACTTCTAATAGGAACTCGGCAAATGCGATCCATTTTTTGACTGAATTTCGATTGACATTTTTCCGATTTTCCGCAAAAGTTAATTTTTTTCAAAATTAAAAAATAAGCCATCCGACGCTGAATGCATCCTTAAAAATACATTGCGGGCTAAAATTTTATACAATGATTTCTCTCATGACTTCCAACTGGCTTTATTAATCTTCGTTTTATATGGTATACAGAAAAATAGTTGCAGACGGTCGCATGTAGAACGGGCTCCCATTATACACCAAAAATCTTGGAATATAGCACAAACTCCTCATCAATTCATACATCAAACTGAAGCAGGGAAACCACACCACAACATCCGAACAAAGTTTTTTAACACCAGGGCTCCGGTGAGCGAACATTTTATTATTATTTTATTGATTTTTGTTTGGAACAATTTCACTCAAAATCAAAAACTCCGAATAAACAAAAACAATCCAGAACAAATAAAATATATCTGCTGCCCTTGTCTAACGAACTTACGGATGACACATAATCGATAAACCAAACGAAAGTTATCGATAAGTAAATGCAAAAAGGTAGTGCAGGGTTCGAAGCTATGCCAAGTACCATTCAAACACCCACGAGGAAATGTACTGAAATAACATCGCCGGAAAACTTACAAACAGCCAAACCAAATATGGAGTCAAGTGAATTAATTGATCTGATCAAAGATACTATTAATAATAATTTAGATGACAAGCTTAAAATGCTCCCAACAAAATCTGATTTGGAAGATATAAAACAAGAAATCACTTCTATAGGATCAGAAATAAATTCATTAAAAGCGGAGAATCAAAACCTGCGGGAGGAGCTTAATAAGGTAAAAAAGGAAAATGCAGAACAAAAAAAAGACATCACATGGTTACAAAATCAAATAAGGTCCAATAAAATATTTATAAAAGGATTAATTTCTGCTACCAAACCTATGGATGAAGTTAGAAAACTTTTCAGGGAAACATTAAAGATAACAGCGGATATATCAAATGTGCGTAAAGTTTTTGAACGTAATGGAAAAATGGCAGTGCTAGTGGAACTAGGTACCCCACAAGCTATAGATGAAGTTTTTCGCAACACTAAAAATTTGGCTGGCACAAACATATCAGTTGAACGAGACTTGATACCAAAAAGACAGCAACAAAAGAAAGCATTCCTGGGACTAAGGAAACAAATATTAGCAGTTAGCAAGCAATATAAGATTTTAGTAAGAGATGATAAACTCAAAATAAATAATATTTGGTTCAAATGGAATAACGAAAATAAGCTTATATGTGGTAATTCAAATGGAGAAGAGGAGCTAGTTAAACTATATGGAGAAAATATCAAATCAATTAACATCAACTTTAATCATCCACAAACGAAGAAATAGGTCTAACCGATGTCTGTAAATTAATCCAACTATCTTCTGTGCCATCGACTGAATTATACTCATTTGAGCCGAAATGTAAGTGGTATAATAACAATTGCAACAAGGCAAGAATAAAAAGCTTTCAATTATTAAACGTGTACAGAAAAACAAAAGATTCAGAAGACCGAAAAAGATATCTGTCAGCGCAAAATCATTACAAGATAGTATGCAATAACAGTAGAGCCGATTATTATAATGAAATGGCAAGTAGATTAAATTATGTTACAAACTCAAAAGATTGGTGGAAAGTCGCCAGGGAAATACGTTGCCACTATAATCAAGCAGGATCTGCCCTTACATCAAATATTTTCAAACGCTATTTTGAAAATTTATTAAATTCAGTACAAAAAAATGCCGTTATATATTACGCACCAACATTTACGGAAGACTTGGATTTAGATGGACCAATAATGATGTCAGAGTTGAAAAAGATACTACAAAATGTGAAGATTAATAAGG
Source organism: Stomoxys calcitrans (assembly GCF_963082655.1). Classification (NCBI taxonomy): domain Eukaryota; kingdom Metazoa; phylum Arthropoda; class Insecta; order Diptera; family Muscidae; genus Stomoxys; species Stomoxys calcitrans. The sequence continues at coordinate 68,939,980 of NC_081552.1, read as the reverse complement.
CTCCTGGCGAAGACAGAGTGCCGTATGAATTCTTCGTTAATGGTACGGAACAGCTGCACAAACAACTGCTTAGAATATATAATAAAATATACACAGAAGGAACAGCTGATCCAACATTTACAAAAACGATCATTTATCCAATATATAAAAAAGGAGATAGCAATGATCCGTCAAATTATAGAGGCATATCCTTTATGAACTGTGTAGCCAAAATATTTATGGGAGTTCTGAACGAACGCTTGTATAATTGGGTTGAAAAATATGGGATTCTGACTGAGTTTCAAGCAGGATTCCGTAAGAAATATTCAACGGTTGACAACATATATAACCTTTCAACTGTCATTAGTCTAAAGCTGGGGGAAAAAAGAAAAGTTTATGCCTTCTTCGTAGATTTTAAAGCGGCGTTTGACAATATATCCAGGCAAGCACTAATCTACAAACTCTTTCAGTTGGGTGTGTCCCACAAAATGGTATCTATGATAGAATCAATCTATAATAAAACGCAATCGGCAGCTTGGGACGGTTATGAATTATCTGAATACTTTGATACTACTAAAGGAGTGAAACAAGGATGCTTACTGTCACCATTACTATTCTCTCTTTATATCAATGACCTGTATGAATACCTTGAAGGCGGAATTTTTGTCGAAAATTTGAACCTACGGCTCCTACTATACGCTGATGACATTGTGTTGCTAGCAGACGACGTCCATGTATTACAGAATATGATACACAACCTAGAAATATACTGTAATACCTGGAACCTGGAAGTGAACCTATCAAAATCGGAAATTATGGTTTTCAGGAATGGAGGCAGACTAGCCAAACACGAAAAATGGAAATTTAATGGAAACGTAATTAAAATTACAAATGAATATAAATATTTAGGGGTAATATTCACACCAAAGATGACATTTACTAAACATATCCAAAATCGGAACAACCAAGCAAAAATTGCAATAAACGCAACATGGAAAAACTTTGTAGGCAGAACAGACATAAATATGAACGCAAAATGGAAATTGTTTTTAGCGGTTTGCAGATCCATTCAAACCTACGCTGCCCAAGTTTGGGGGTTCTGTCATTTCGAAGAAGTTGACTCCTTGCAACGTTATTTCTTAAAAAGGATTATAAAACTACCAGTTTGTACCCCAAACTACGTACTCATGCTAGAAACGGAGGTAGAGGATACACATATATATACCCTGGGACTGCACTTAAAATATATAGGAAAAACTCTGTTTCAGCATTCGGGCGCTAGATTGCCAAACCAGCTATCCAATATTGCATTACGCAGAAATGTCTTCTGGGTAAAAGAACTGAAATCCTTAGCTGCAAGTATGGATATTCAATGGCCTGAAGCATTTCCTTCATCAAGCCTATGGTATGACTTTACCAAGAAACTTATAAACAGCTTAAAACTGAACCTCTATCAAAATAGGATTCACAGAAAAACGGAAAGCCAACAAAGAATATATAAATACCTGGACCCGAACAAAGCCTATCTCTATCTTAATGAGCGATACACATCAGAAAATATTACTTGGATATTTAAAGCTCGCAGTGGAATGATATCCCTGGGCTACAATAACTTTGAAGAGAATGAGTCGGAAAAAATGTGTAAGCTTTGCAACCTAAGAGAAACAGAAACTTTGGACCATTTCCTTGGAATTTGTCCGGTTCTAAGAGAATTTAGATTGGTCGCCTTTAGTAAAGCATCATTGAGCTTCGTAGAAGTACTCCATATACTAGACGGAATTGAAGTGGGAAATTGGGATAAGCTAACAACTTATTTACGAATGGCTTATAATTATCGGCAACTTTTATTAAATGAATATCATTAATTAAAATTTAAAGTTTATGCGACAGACGTTATACACATAGTCGCTAATAAATATTACTTCTTTCTAAGAATAAATGTACATATTTAGAAAATTAATTTTAAGTAACATATCTGCTATGAATCAAAGATTTTATTCGAATAAAGAAGTCCTACTACTACTACTACTACTACTACTAAAAATATGGCCTGTTCATTGATATTGCTTCTATATAAATCGATCTCCTAATTTCTACTTCCCTTTTTCGTTTGAAATATAGGTGATGGGAAATTAACGATTACTGTCGATATTTATTATTAAAACTACCGAAAATATCGAATGTAGCGATTATCGATAGTTTGCCAGTTCTAACTCAGAGCGTGAAGTCGAACAATATATGAATAAAAAAAATTTGTTTGCCGCCAACAAATAAAAAATAATAAAAAAATAAATAAAAAACCTATTTTTCGTGAAGCATGCTACATCGCATGGACCTGACTTGACATATCTTATATCTATGTTTCTAAAATAATAAACTTATTTATTATACCCACCATTGTAGGATAGGGGGTATATTCATTAAGTCATTCCGTTTTCAATACATCGGAATATAAATTTAAGACCCTACAAAGTCGTAAAATTCTAAGACGATTTAACGATGTCCGTGTGTCTGTCCTTCTGTGCGTCCGTCTGTTGTAATCACCCTACAGGCTTCAAAAATTGAGATAGTGAGCTGAAATTTGGCACAGATACGTATTTTTGATGCACCTTAGAGAGGTTCTTGAACGGGCAAAATCGGACCATATTTGGATATAGCTGCCATATGGACCGATTTTCCGATAAAGGGTCTAATGCCCATAAACACTTAATTTTTCATCCGATTTCGCTGAAATTTGAAACAGCGAGTAGTTTAAGGCTTCCCGACAACTGACCCAAATATGGTTTGGATCGGACTATATTTGGATATAGCTGCCATATAGACAGATCTCCCGATAAAGGGTCCAATTTCACTGAAATTTGAAACAGTGAGTAGTTTTAGGCCACCCGCCATCCGGCACAAATATGGTAAAAATAGGACTGTATTTAGATATACGTGTCATAAAAACCGGTATGCCGGTTATGGGTCTGAAGCTCATAAAACCTTTATTTATTCCCCGATTTTGTTGAAATTTAAAATACAAAATTCAACAGTGACATATTTAATAGACCACTCAATGTTCGTGCCGAATTTATGTGCACAAGTTATCCAATTTTCATCGGATTGTGACGAAAGGGGTTAACATATATACCCGAGGTGGTGGGTATCCAAAGTTAGGCCCGGACGAACTTAATGCCTTTTTACTTATTTTGTTACTAAAACTGAATACTATTAAGAGAATAAAAATATTTTTTTCAAGTTTTTTGCCTGTTAGGGCGAGTTCATTAAATTTTTAAAATTTTTGTTTGTTTCTCTTTCGAGACGCGCTCAATGATCGGAGATGCATATAGAAAAGTAAAGCCAAAGATAGCAACACACACCAACCACTATGGGACGTGTTTCGTCTTTGGATAGAAGACTTTTCAACCATATTAGGTGTGATGGCTTCAAGGGCCGTGCGCTGGTATGTTGTAATTGAATCGAATTAATTGCGAAAATGCATCTATGATACAATTACCACATTAACCAAACTCGACAAACCAGGTTATTAGCTGTACTTTTTCCAAAAAAAAAAAACAAAAAAAGAGGCAAAAGCGTGCCAAGTTCGGCCGGGCCGAATCTTATATACCCCATGGATCACATTTGTCGAATTCTTTTCCATCTCTTCTTAGGCAAAAAAGGATATACGAAAAGATTTGCTCTGCTATTAGAGCGATATCAAGATAGGGTACAATTTGGACCACAATTAAATTATATGTTGGAGACCTGTGTAAAATGTCAGCCAATTCAAATGAGAATTCCGCCCTTTGGGGGCTTAAAAAGTAAAATAGAGAGATCGATTTATATGGGAGCTATATCGGGCTATAGACCGACGTATGCTGATGGTCATGAGAGAATCCGTAGTACAAAATTTCAGGCAAATCGGATAATAATTTAGACCTCTAGAGGCTCAAGAAGTCAAGTCCCCAGATCTGTTTATATGACAGCTATATCAGGTTATAAACCGATTTGAACCATACTTGGCACAGTTGTTGGATATCATAACAAAATACTTCGTGCAAAAATTCATTCAAATCGGATAAGAATTGCGCCCCTCTAGAGATTCAAGAAGTCAAGACCCAAGATCGGTTTATATGACAGCTATATCAGCTTATGGACCGATTCGAACCATACTTGGCACAGTTTGGATATCATAACAACACATGTCGTGTAAAATTTCATTCCAATCGGACTAGAATTGCGCACTCTAGAGGCTCAAGAATTCAAGACCCAAGACCGGTTTACATGGCAGCTATATCAAAACATGGACCGATTTGGCCTTTTACAATACCAACCGACCTACACTAATAAGAAGTATTTATGAAAAATTTGAAGCGGCTAGCTTTACTCCTTCGGAAGTTAGCGTGCTTTTGACAGACAGACAGACGGACGAACGGACGGACGGACGGACAGACAAACAGACAGACGGACAGACAGACGGACGGACATGGCCAGATCGACATAAAATTTCACGACGATCAAGAATATATATACTTTATGGGGTTTCAGACGAATATTTCGAGTAGTTACAAACAAATTGACGAAATTAGTATACCTCCCATCCTATGGTGGAGGGTATAAAAACGCCAGATCTCGGAGATGGGTGGTGCGATTCAAGCGAAATTTTGTGTGTTCTCATATAGTACCCTAAAAATAAAAATTTGGTATCCAAATTTCGGATGGGGTACCTAGGGGGGGCTGCCCCACCCTAAAATATACCAAACACATATTTAGATCAATCACGATAATATAGGACTCAAATGAAAGGTATTTAGGATAAGAAAACGTATCTGATATCCAATTATCGGACCAAGTGCTAGGGGGACCACCCCAAACCACAAAACTCCCCTAAATCGGACATATTTACCGACCATGGCAATATGGGACTCAAGTAGAATACCAATGTGATATCCAAATGTGGGACCACGTTTCTGGGGGTCCACCCTTTCCCCAAAACACCTTCCAAACTGGACTTATTTACTGTCGATGGGAATATGGGGCTTAAATGAAAGGTATTTGAATGCAGAATACGAATCTGATATCCAAATATGGGATCAAGTGGTTGGGGGGCCGCCGCTCACCAAAAACATCCCCCAATAAGGAGTTTAAATGTGATTAGAAAACGAATTTGATATCCAATTTTGAGACAAATCGCAATATGGGGTTCGAATAAATGACATATAGTTATATGAGAATAGAACATGTTGCTGATATATTTTCCGGTCTTAGTGTTTGGGGGACCACCCCAATACCCAAACACCCCTAAATCGGGCATATTTACTGACCATGTCAATGTGGAGCTTAAATGAAAGGTATTGGGGGGTAGAGCAAGAATTAATACCCACTTTCGGGACCAATTTTCTGGTGGTCTACCCCTTTCCCAAAATACCCCACAAACAGCAATTTTTTAGTGACCATCGCAATATGGGGCTCAAATAGAGGTATTTGGGAGTAGAATACGAAATCGTTATCCAAATGTAGGACCATGTATTTAGGGCATGACCCCTTTCCCAAAACACCCCCAAAGGGGAAAAATTTTTCGACCATGCCAATATGTGGCTCAAATGAAAGGTATTTGAGATTTAGCCAATGGCAATATGGGGTTTAAATAAATGGTATTTGAGAGAAGAGCACGATGTTGATATTTTTTCAGGGCCAAGTATCTGGGGGACCACTTCACCCCCGAAAACACCACTAAATCAGACATCATGAGAATATCGGGCTGAAATGAAGTATTTCAAGAATGGAGTACACCTTACATCCAAACTTAAATTCGTAGACCAATAAAGATCATATGGGATTCAGATAAAGGCACTTATATTGTTAAACTGTTAGTCAAGTTAGCATGGTATTTCACTAAAAGATCTTTAATTGTCGAAAAAATATATTCCAAGGAAACTTTTGTTCCATATAAATCATCATCGGAGCGGGCCCGGGTCAGCTAGTAGTTAATACAACTTCGTCTATGACTGATTCCAAAAATTTTGCAGTCGCTGCTGTCCACTATTTGGAGGTAAAATGACAAGAGAATGCATGATATTTGACAGAGGTTCTGATTTGACTCCATATTAGTCCAAAAGAAGTTCATTTAAAGGTAAGTATGGAGCCAATCTTAAATGAGAGAGATACAGCGAAAATATCTCTTTCAATCTTTTGTACAATGGAGCGTTGACAACAATTAAAACAAGTTCTGACATCTGGTCCCCATATCCACCCATTCCTTTGCACCAGTTGCTTTGAAGGCCCCAAGCTGGCTATCCTTTTTTATGTCGCCACACATCCCTATTGCTCCAATAAGATGGATATTTAGTCCTTTGGTGTTGGTAAGTTATGCACTGCCCTAGTACGCATTAAAGACCACCCATAGTTTCGCCTGCGGAACAAGGGCCTAATTTTCGCATCGCCTATCGAGCGAGTTTTTGTTCGAAGATTAATTCCCTTCCATAAGTACAAAATGGATCATGGCTTACGATCCTAATTTGTCAAAAAGTTATGGATTTCGGGGAAGAAAAGTCGATCCGCCGAGCATATTTTTGAATACATACGCAATAAGATTAAATATTATAGTTATAGTGCAGGATAAGAACAGTCATATATGCTTCTTAAGAAATAGTAAAACAATTTTTAAAGGAATAAACATTTTCGAATATCATTATCGAAAATAATTAAAATAAAATTTAGAATAGGTTAGAAAATAATATTTTTTAAAAGAAAAAAATAAAATTTTAAAACAGCTAATTTCGAAGAAAAATGGAAATGTCTTTTTTTAAGAATTGACGCGTTGCTGATGTTTTGGATATTATGAGGAACAGTATTTCAAAGACGTATAGTACTCGTATAAAACTGCCATCCAGATACTAAGCTCCTTCTTCTAAAAGGGACAAGTTTCCAACCACTTCTAGATAGGGCAAATATTAATTTGTCATTGAGGTATTTATTTATTAATTTTTTTTTGCTTCCAAATGATTTTATATAAGAATAGTAGAGATGTAGTTCTAAGTAGATTGTCGAAGCTACAGCCATAATGGGAAGTAGACAAGTAAGAAACAAGTTCAGTCCTTCTTATACCATAGAAATACCTAATAATGGTATTGAATACTACATTTAATTTTCATTGGCCTAGCGAATCGCAGTTTGAAAAAAGTTCACATAGATCAGACTCGGAATTAGATATGTCTTTGCTTAAAGAATTCGAATTTCGATTATTGTATAAGAGTGTGTTAGCCACAGTGCACGCAGCTTTGCATATGTCTGCCCGGCGAACAGCATTTATATGATTTGACTAAGTTAAAGAACAGTTAAAAATCACATCAATTCTTAGCGCTTGAAAATCAGAAAATCATCAAAATAATTTTTCTGTTTATTTATAGTGATATCCAGGCTAAGGAATAACTGAATGTCATCAGCATACATAAGGATTTGGTTATGGACCAGCTGGGTAGCAAGATCGTTTGCGTAGAATGAAAAAAGGAGTGGACCAATTATTGAGTCTTGTGGAACTCTCTTGGGCACTAGAATTGAAATCCACTGCGTACACTGACTGTTGCCGATTACCAAGATATGATTGAACCAATTTGATAGAAGTATGGCTGAAATGGAAAAATCTTCTGAGCTTTATATGTAAGTTATGATGATCAACCGAGTCGAAAGCCTTTGAATGATCTAGTAGGACGAGAGAAGTAACATTGCCTTCATCAATTTCACTTTTAATTGATTCCGAAACTTCAACGAATGCACTAACGCAACTATGATGAGCACGAAACCCGAATTGTCTATCGGACAATAAAGATTCATGATGCCGATATTCGGACATATGTTTATGCAAAATCTTCTCGAAAACTTCCGAGAGGTAACATAATATAAAAATCGGACGGAAATCACTATTAGGGATTGGGATTATCTTTGATCTTTTCCAAATAGTCGGATATGCACTGGTGATTAGAACTGAATTAAAGAGACGAGTAAAATAAGGTAGAAGGTAAGGAACTAATACTCTAATGAATCTTAGGTCAATGTCAAGAACAATAGCGTTTGACTTGACTGATCTACGACAATGTAAAACTTCGTCGTGCGATGCACATCTAAACTCAAAACTGCAATCAACATTGAAGCTTGTTAGTGTCTTGGTAAAAAGTCGAGTCTATATCTAAGGTCGGAATGCCTTGGCTTTTCCAATTCCGATATCGTTTATAACCCTCCACTTGCCTCTCGTTTCTAACGCCGAATAATATTTGGATGAATAATATCGTAAATTTGCATCACTAATGAGTACATTAACTTTATTTCTTGCCGTGCGGAAATCCTCATGAAGTTCCAGCGTTTTAAACGTTTCATCTAAGGCAAAATAGTCAAACATTTTGAAGTCGCGGTACGAAAACTTCTTCACTGTCTTTGACACAGTGAAATTGTAAGCCAGATGAATCAAATCATGTCTTGGGAAACCAGGGGCAGATATTTGGTCATAGGGCGATATATTATTTAGAAGCATTATTCATTACGAACATATCCAAAAGGGTATAAGCAGTTGACGAAATATAAGTGGCGTTTCTAGAATTGGTTGTCCGGTAATTTAGAATCTACAAGATAACTGGAATCAAAGTCCCCAGCTATAATAACATCACTATATCCCGAAGCAAATGGTGGCTGTTAAAAAAAGTTATAATTTTTTTTATTTTTTTATACCCAACACCGAAGGATGGGGGTATATTCATTTTGTCATTCCGTTTGCAACACATCGAAATATCCATTTCCGACCCTATAAAGTATATATATTCTTGATCAGCGTAAAAATCTAAGACGATTTAGACATGTCCGTCAGTCTGTCCGTCTGCCCGTTGAAAGCACGCTACAGTCTTTAAAAATAGAGATATTGAGCTGAAATTTTGCACATGTTCTTCTTTTTGTCCATAAGCAGGTTAAGTTCGAAGATGGGCTATATATATTGATATAGCCCCCATATAGACCGATCCGCCGATTTAGGGTCTTAGGCCCATCAAAGCCACATTTATTATCCGATTTTATTGAAATTTAAGACAGTGTGTTGTGTTAGGCCCTTCGACGTCCTCCGTCAATTTGGCACAGATCGGTCCAGATTTGGATATAGCTGCCATATAGACCGATCCTCCGATTCAGGGTCTTAGGCCCATAAAAGCCACATTTACTATCTGATTTTGCTGAAATTTGGGACAGTGAGTTTTGTAAGGCCCTTCGACATTTTCCTTTAATTTGACCCTGATCGGATCAGATTTGGATATAGTTGCCATATAGACAGAACTCATATATTGCCCGATGTCGCCGAAATTTGGGGCAGTGAGTTAAGTTATGCCCCTTGACATACTTCTGCAATATGGTCTTAAATTTGGCCCAGATCAGTTCAGATTTGGATATAACCGCTCTCTATTTAAAGTCTTTGCCCCATAAAAGGCGCATTTGTAATCCGATTTCACTGAAATTTTACATATTGACTTATGTTAGTCTTTTCGACATCCGTGTAGTATGTAGTTCAGATCGGTCTATATTTCGATATAGCCACAAAAAAACCAATATTTTATTCTACAAAATTAAACAATGGACCAAATACTACTAATAAGTAGTATTTGGTTCAAATCGGAACATATTTCGATATAGCTGCTGTGTGGCATAAGGTATGCATTTTTCGCCGGATTTTGACGAAAGGTGGTTTACATATATACCCGAGGTGGTGGGTATCCAAAGTTCGGCCCGGCCGAACTTGACACCTTTTTACTTGTTTTGCCTAAGAAGAGATGCCGGGAAAGGAACTCGATGAATGTGATCTGTGGTGGAGGGTATATAAGATTCGGCCCGGCCGAACTTAGCACGCTTTTCCTCGTTTTTTTATTGATGTTGGAAAATTTTTGACTTTTTCTTTGTTAATATTAATTCTTTTTTAGTCTGGCTTAAGGTCGTGTGGGGAAAATCCAGATGTAATTGTTTTTTGTTGGTTCTAACAATTTTTATCATTGCTTATATTTCGAAAATCATCGATTTTCATCATCAGAGCGGTATGTTTGAAATGAAAAATATGTGATTTATTCTTTGAAAAATTTTAGAATTTAAAAGTTTTTTATGGAAAAATTTGTTTCTCCTTTTTCCGGATTAGGAGTCGATATTATTTTCTCCGACTCGGGGTAAAATTGCTTGACTTCGCATCTCTGCTAATAACTTTCGAATGATCACATCGCCCAATTCAGAAAAGTTTTTAAAAGATTAAAAATCTAATGTGGAACACCTTATGATTGCCTGTACGGGACACGCTTACAGCAGATGTTCTATGTTCTTCTCTTCCTCGATGTTCTCTCAGCTTCTGCAGAAGTCATTACTTGCAACCTTGCTTTCTAATTAGACATTATGACTGCTCTAGCCAACGATAGTAAAGCGGAATATCTTTTCAACTCCAGATTGGGCCATTGGGCCACATAATTTTGAAGTGTCCACAATCAACCTATTGTGACCATCTATTATTCTAGAACCTTCGGGCCTGATCACGAAGACTTGGCTTAAATGTCGCTAGAGTCATACCCCTGGAACGTGTAAGGTAAATCCTTGTCTCGAAAGCTCTACAATTACCCGGGATATGTAAAGGGTGATTTTTTTGAGGTTAGGATTTTCATGCATTAGTATTTGACAGATCACGTGGGATTTCAGACATGGTGTCAAAGAGAAAGATGCTCAGTATGCTTTGACATTTCATCATGAATAGACTTACTAACGAGCAACGCTTGCAAATCATTGAATTTTATTACCAAAATCAGTGTTCGGTTCGAAATGTGTTCATTCACCAAAGCATACTGAGCATCTTTCTCTTTGACACCATGTCTGAAATCCCACGTGATCTGTCAAATACTAATGCATGAAAATCCTAACCTCAAAAAAATCACCCTTTATGTTGTCCTGCACCCAGAACAGATGAATTTTGAACTGTTCAGCCGTCTAGTTGAGAGATCTGCAATAGTCGAAGATGGTTTTCGAATTCAAAAAATAAGTTCTGCGGGGATTTATTGGCTGCCTGATAAAATATTTATGACAGTCGTCATAATGATATTATTTCTTAGTCATTTCACTACTTCTTTAATTGTTTTGTTTACTGTATTATTTTCGTTGTGGTTCATTTGCCTTCATTCAACAATAACAAGTTTTGCTGTTTTGCCACCATAGGATGGGGGTATTAGGTCGGGTGGATTTTTTTTTTAAATTATATAACAAAAACGTTAAATACATACAATTCTAAGAAGTTTCTTCGAAGAAATCATGTATTTAACATAAAATCCTAACCCGCGCTTCTTGACTTGGTTTATAACCTGATATAGGTCCCATATAAACCGATCTACCGATTTGATTTTTCGAGCCCTGGAAGCCGCAACTTTTGTACGATTTGGCTGAAATTTTACAGGTAGTGTTCCGTTATGACATCCAACAACTGTGCTAAGTACGGTCCAAATTGGTTTATAACCTGATATAGCTCCCACATAAACCGACGTCCATATTTGACTTCTTGAGCCCTTACAAGCCGCAATTCGCACCCGATTTAGCTGAAATTTAGCACGTAGTGTTCTCTTTTAACTTCCAAAACTTTCCAAGTACTGTCTGAATCGGTTTATAACCTGATGTAGTTCCCATTTAAACCGATATCCAGACTTGACTTCTTGAGCCCTTACAAGCCGCAATTTTCATCCGATTTGGATGAAATTTAGCATGTAGTGTTTTGTTACTACTTCCAACAACTGTGCCGAGTACGGGCCGAATCGATGAATAACCTGATATAGATCTCATATAAACCGATCTCCCGATTTGACTTCTTGAGTCCTTAGAAGCCGCAATTTTTGTCCGATTTGGCTGAAATTTTGCAAGCGGTGTTTGTTACGACTACCAACAACTGTGCTTAATACGGTCCAGATCAGTCCATAACCTGATATATCTCTCATGTAAGCCGGTCTCTCGATCATCATTGCTCAGTTCCTAAAAGCTTTTGCTGGTTTGACAGAAGTTTAGTATGTAGAATAAAATTATGCCCTTTAACTCAATTTAGTTTGTATAAATTTTTAGCATAATCCATGTTGGGGGGTTTCCAAGATTCGGCCTGGCCGAACTTAGTACGCTTTTAGTTATTTCCTGGTCATTCGATATTTGATATTTTTGTGAAGTAGGTACAGGTCGCAGTTGTTGTTCGATTATCGTTTAAGGACGAACGTTAGTGATTGTGAACAAAGTCGGTTCAGATTTAGTTATAGCTCTCATACATATATTTTAACCGTTATGGCCTATTAAGGCCTTAGTAACCATAATTTTGGTCCGATTTTTACAAAATTTTGTACAAGACTTTCTATTTAATTTTCCAACATTTATGCGAAATTTGATCAAAAGTGGTTCAGTTTTAGATATACTTCCCATAAATATCTTTCATCCGAAATGACATTTTCAAAACTCCCTTAGCCCAGAAGCAACACCCAAACAAAAATAGAATACAGCCAATCGTGGAAATATGAGACTCAAATGAAAGGTATTTGGGAGTAGTGTACAAATTTATTTGGACCCGAATTTGTACTCTACTCCCAAATACCTTTCATTTGAATCCCATATTTCCACGATTGGCTGTATTCTATTTTTGGATGTTGCTCTGGGGTAAGGGAGTTTTAAAAATGTTATTTCGGATGAAAGATATTTATGGGAAGTATATATAAAACCATGGCGCCGCGCCGACCCCAAAACCCCCTCAAATAGGCAGATTGGACGATCATAAAAAATATGGGACTAAAACAAAAGGTATTTGAAAGTGGAAAGTGAATCTGATATCCACTTTTGGTGCCAAGTGTTTGGGTGGCCGCCCCACTCAGAAAGACACCCCCGATTAGTACCTTTTTCACCATGGCAATATGGGGTTCAAAGAAAAGGTATTTGGAAGTAGAACACGAATTTGGTATCCGCTTTTGAGGCCAACTTCCTAGGTGTCCACCACACTCCCAAACAGTACATAGTTACAGAACTTGGCAATATGTGGGTGGGGCGGGGCCCCAAACTCTTGGCACCAGAATTGAATACCAAATCCGTGTTCTACTTCCAAATACCCATCTTTTAAGATCCATGTTGCAATGATCGATAAATATATCCGGCTTGTAGGGTGTTTTGGGGGTGGGGCGGCCATCCAGAAAATATATATTACTTTCGTGCTCTAATTTCATATTGTAATAATCCCATGTTGTAATGATAGCCCAGTATGCGATTTTGGTGTCGGGGATGCGCCCTGGGTACTTGGACCCAATTTTTAATATCATATTCGTACTCTACTCCCAAATACCTATCATTGAAGTTCCATATTGTCCCGATCGGCTCACATCTATTGTTAGCTGTTGCTTTTGGGGTAAAGGGGAGGGTCGGCCTCCTTTCCAAATCCCTATTATTTAAATCTCATGTTGGCCTATATGTTTGTTTGGGGTTTTTTGGGTGCTGGGCGGTTCCCCAGACACTTGGGTCCAAAATTCTTTTGGCAATCTCTTCCCCTTTACTTTTGCCTATTCTATGGTGGTGGGTACAACAAAAAACAACAAAGTATTTATAAATATTCAATTTAAAAACGATAAGGCTTTATTCAATCAACACTAAAATGTTTCACACCATTCACTTCATATTCGTTGCCTTTGAGAGTGTTAAATGAGATAATCAAAAGACCTGCAATGCAATACACGGCTTTCATCTTATTCCTTTTCTATAAGTATTGGGTTGCCCAAAAAGTAATTGGATTTTTCATATAGTCGGCGTTGACAAATTTTTTCACAGCTTGTGACTCTGTAATTGCATTCTTTCTTCTGTCAGTTATCAGATGTTACTTTTAGCTTGCTTTAGAAAATAAGTGTAAAAAAGTATATTTGATTAAAGTTCATTCTAAGTTTACTTTCTTTTAAAAAATCCGCAATTACTTTTTGGGCAACCCAATAGTATTGAATGCTGTTGTTTTGAAATGATATGTGATGACTGCATTATTGATACGAAAGAAAATGGCATTCAAACTATTCTCAGGTCAAGAGTCCATCCACCCTGACGGTCCGTGACAAGTGATTGATGCGCAAACATAGGTTCCACGTCAGGAAGTATAAGTCTATGATGCTACATGGGACTATGGCGCCAAGTAGCAGAAGGGCGTCAAGGTCATCGGATGCGGTTATAAAAAAGACATTGTGTTAGGGGCTGACGCCAATGCACACCAATGGTCAGAGGGGAGATAGAAGGCCTTTTAATAAGACCAAGAGATAGAACACGGAGAACAGAGGGCCGGGACGAATATCGTGAAGGAGACGAGGAAACCTAAGAAAAGTTCCTGAGCGAAATTCTGTGTAATTGGAAACCAGTGAGGCTCTTAGGTTACGCAGAGTGCTCTCGAAGGATGCTAGCTTGCCTAGCACCCTGAGGAGGGAGGACAAGACTTACACCGAGAGTGGTCAAAAGACGGTGGAACTTCTGAGGGAGATGCATTTCCTGGGCGGATGAAGAGGTCGGCGATCAAGATATCTCAATACCTACAGGGTGGCTGATGAATATTGCTACAATGATGAATATTGCTACATTTTTTTTTCGGTGTATGGAATACATTTTTCTTTTATTCATGTTAAATTAAATTATTAAATTAATTATTAAATTATTATTAATTAAATTAATTAATTAATTAATTAAATTAATTATTAAATTATTATTATTAAATAGAAAAAAAGTTATTACATTTTTTTTTGGTAGCGGCTTTCATCAGCCACCCTGTACATATGCGGTCTTGGCGGATAACCCCACCAGGGACATCCTTGACAAGAAGAAGGTAATATGAGCAGTCCGCACTTTTCGGCCGGACCTTACGATATTATCCCAGCAATGCTGCAGGCATCTATTGGAGTCACCTTGCCATGGCTAGAACTAATTTTCCGGGCGAGCCTGGCATGGTCCTAAATACAAAGGGCATGAAGAGAGGTCCAGGTGGTCTTTATCCCCTTTGCGGAAAAAATAAACCACAGCACGACAAAGGGTTATAGGCCCATTAGTCTGTCATGAATTTCGCTCAAAACTCTGGAAAGACTAATTGACCTGAAGCGGAGAGGTGGACTGGCGCCGGAGAACTTATGAGGGGAACAGCATACATACCTCCAAGGCAGGTTGGTGGAGCCGCACTTTTACGAAATGGTACGGGAGGTCGAGACGTCTCCCGTACCACTATGGCGGCTTTCAATATCGTGGAGATAAGATCGATACCGCACTGGACAACACGGAGATTCACTACATAATCTCTCAGTGAACTAATAATATGCTTTATGGCAGGATTATTGTGGTCAGAAGGCGGGTGACAATAGAAACGCCCTAGGGAGGGGTGTTCTCGCCGATTCTGTGAAACCTCGCTATAAATCAAATCCTGTTGGTTCTCGGCGGAGATGGTACGAAGATAATTGCTCATGCCGACGACGTCGTGTTGTTAGTCCAAGGCAGGTTTCTGTCGACGATTAGCAAGATCATAGAAGGGTCCCTGAGGAGATTGTCCCGATGGGCTACCAGAAATGGGTTGAGGACCACCCCAAGGAAGACGCAGCTGATGCTCTTCACGCGCAGATACGTGATACCGGAGTTCAGAATCCCGTACTTGGAGGGGATCACTCTGCAGCTGTCGTAGGAGGCGAAGTACCTTGGCTTAGTCATCGATTCTAAGCTGTTCTGGAAGGGGTTTCGGGTCCATGATGTGACGCTGACATCGAGCACTTCCAATGTTCATGTCCGGGTCTGCGGGGACGCAGGTTCTCCTTTCTGTGGAGGCGGTTCTTCTGCGATCTGGACGATTTTGCGAACGTACGTCTGGGGGGTCTCCTGAGATTTTTTTAACGGGACGGGATGGTTCCTACGAGGGGTGCCATAAACTCTGGCGAAGACACATACGTGCTTGCGTGGGGAAGGGAGTTTCACACCACGCTTTGATTCTCATTTCCTCCTGTTTCTTTTATTCGTGTATAACCTGTGGACATGGTCTGAGGTTTCACAACTTCTTACTCTTCTCTCTCTTTCTAGAGTATCACAATGGACCAAACTGGCCTCCGAGTGCAATCACCTATGGTGGGCAACCCATTTAACCTAACCTTACCCTACCTTACCGATCAAACATTCCCGTTGGAAAGTTTGACATTTTTATACCCTCCACCATAGGATGGGGGGTATACTAATTTCGACATTCTGTTTGTAACTACTCGAAATATTCGTCTGAGACCCCATAAAGTATATATATTCTTGATCGTCGCTACATTTTATGTCGATCTAGCCATGTCCGTCCATCTGTCCGTCCGTCCGTCTGTCTGTCGAAAGCACGCTAAATTCCGAAGGAGTAAAGCTAGCCGCTAGAAATTTTGCACAAATACTTCTAATTAGCGTAGGTCGGTTGGTATTGTAAATGGGCCATATCGGTCCATGTTTTGATATAGCTGCCATATAAACCGATCTTGAGTCTTGACTTCTTGAGCCTCTAGAGGGCGCAATTCTTATCCGATTTAAATGAAATTTTGCGCGAGGTGTTTCGTCGTGCAAAATTTCAAGTATGGTTGAAATCGGTTCATAACCTGATATAGCTGTCATATAAACCGATCTTGAGTCTTGAATTCTTGAGCCTCTAGAGGTCACAATTCTTATCCGATTTGAATGAAATTTACCACGACGTGTTTTGTTATGATATCCAACAACTTTGCCAAGTATGGTTTGAATCGGTCCATAACCTGATATAGCTGTCATTTAAACTGATCTTGGGTCTTGACTTCTTGAGCCTCTAGAGTGCACAATTCTTATCCGATTGGAATGAAATTTTGCACAACGTGTTTTGTTATGATATCCAACAACTGTGCCAAGTATGGTTCAAATCGGTCCATAACCTGATATAGCTGTCATATAAACCGATCTTGAGTCTTGACTTCTTGAGCCTCTAGAGGGCGCAATTCTTATCCGATTTAAATGAAATTTTGCGCGAGGTGTTTCGTCGTGCAAAATTTCAAGTATGGTTTAAATCGGTCCATAACCTGATATAGCTGCCATATAAACCGATCTTGGATCTAGACTTCTTGAGCGTCTAGAGTGCGCAATTCATATCCGATTGGAATGAAATTTCGCAAGACGTTTTTTATTGTTACTTTCAACAACTATGTGAAATAAAGTACAAGTCGGTTCATAACCTGACACAGCTGCCATATAAACCGATCTGGGATCTTGACTTCTTGAGCCTCTAGAGGTCGCAATTATTATCCGATTTGCCTGAAATTTTGTACGACGGATTCTCTCATGACCACTAACATACGTTTTTATGTGGTCTGAATCGGTCTATAGCCCGACACAGCTCCCATTTAAACCGGTCTCTCTATTTTACTTCTTGAGACCCCAAAGGGCCCAATTCTTATTCGAATTGGCTGACATTTTACACAGGCCTCCAACATATAATTTAATTGTGGTCCAAACCGGACCATATCTTGATATCGCTCTAATAGCAGAGCAAATCTTTTCTTATATCCGGTTTTGCCTAGGAAGAGAAGCCGGGAAAAGAACTCGACAAATGCGATCCATGGTGGAGGGTATATAAGATTCGGCCCGGGCGAACTTAGCACGGCATGTGGCACCTTTTTTACTTCAACAAAAAGGTGCCACATGCCACACAGCACTCGTAACAATGGACTTATTGAGCGGCGAGTTCGGTGAACATTTTATTTCATGTCCGGACCGGTCAATTGGAGATCGGGCGATTTAACACCTATAGACTATTTCAAAGCTCATGTCTATACAGACAAGCGCGTATCAATTGACACATTGGAAGACAACATTGAAGCATTTATTCGTGAGATACAGGCCGAAAAGTTGGACTAAGCGGATAGACCATTTGAGGAGCAGTCACGGTCAACATTTGCATGACATAAAAATCTTCAAACATTAAATTATAATAAATTAATGGAACGCCAGATCCCGGAGATTGGTGCACCAATTTTAGCGATGTTTTGTATACCACCTTATGGTACCCCAAAAATACGAGATTGGAACAAATTTTTGGTGCCAAATAATTTTTGTCGAGGCTTGGGCTGAAGAAAATGATACCGTGGATTATTTAAATTTTTTTCGTAAGGAAAAATTGTGATGAAGTTTTTTCTTAAAAAATATTATGCTGAAATTTTGTCTTTAGAAAAAATTTTATTAAAATTTGTTCAGAAAAAATTTCATTAAAATTTAATTAGGACATTTTCACAAAAATCCTCCTCCTTACCCTTATTTTCAGGAACGCCAGATCCCGGACATGGGTGGTGCGATTAAAGCGAAATTTTGTATGCTCTCTTAAAGTAATATAAAAACCCCACCCCACCCCCAAAACCAAATTGCTGTTTGTGGAATATTTTGGGAAAGGGGTAGACCTCCAGAAAATTGGTCCCGAAAATGGGTATCAATTCTTGCTATACCCCCCAATACCTTTCATTGGGGTGGTCCACCAAACACTAAGCCCGGAAAATATATCAGCAACGTGCTCGGTTCTCATATATCTATATATCATTTATTTGAACCCCATATTGCCATTGGCCTCAACATTTTTTCTAATCTCATTTAAACTCCTTATTGCAAAAGTAAGCAAATATGTCCGGTTTGGGGTTTTGGCCCTTAAAACTATGAATATTTAGTTCCCCTATCTTTAAGACCCAATATGTATTAGTGAGCAAATACGTCCTATTTGTGGGTTGTTATGGTGGTGGGACGTCCCCTAGACAGTTAGTTCCTAATGTTGATATCAGATACGTGGACTTCTCCCACATACCTTTAATTTAAGCTCCACATTGATATGGTCGGTAAATATGCCCGATTTAGGGGTGTTTTGGGGGATGGGCGGCCACTGAGTGAGTTGGCCTTGTAAATTTGGGTGGTGTTTTGGGGGTGGAGTCGCCCCGCAGACACTTTTCCCGAATATTGATATCAAATTCGTGCTTTACTCCCAAAGACCTTTTATTTGAGCCCCATATTGTTATGGTCGTAAATTTTTCCCCTTTGGGGGATGTTTTTGGTGAGAGGCGGCCCCCAAACACTTGGTCCCATATTTGGATATCAGATTCATATTCTACATTCAAATACCTTTTATTTAAGCCCCATATTCCCATGGTCTGTAAATAAGTCCAATTTGGGGGGTGTTTTGGGAAGAGGTGGACCCCTAGAAACGTGGTCCATTTGGATATCAGATTCGTATTCTACTCGCAAATACCTTTCATTTGTATCCCATATTGCCATGGTCGGTAAATATGTCCGATTTAGGGGTGTTTTGCGGCTTGGGGTGGTCCCCCTAGCACTTGGTCCGACAATTGGATACCGGATTCGTTTGCTTATCCTAAATACCTTTCATTTGAGTCCTATATTGTCGTGATTGGTCTAAATATATGTTTGGTAGGTTTTAGGGTAGGGCAGCCCCCCTAGGTACCCCATCCAAAATTTGGATACCAAATTTTTATTTTTAGGGTACTATGTGAGAGTACACAAAATTTCGCTTAAATCGCACCACCCATCTCCGAGATCTGGCGTTTCTGAAAATTATGGTAAGGGGGAGGGTCCGCCCCATTATGCACCAAAACCCGGCTTAGGGCAATATATCAAATAAAGGGTATTTAAAAGTACAAATCTAACCTAAAAATTTATTCATTAGTGTCTGTCATCCCCAAAATACCCGAGCAGGACATATTTACCGATTGGGACAATATGGATATCAAAGGATAGATATTTAAACGTAGAGTAAAAAGCTGATATAAAAATGAATTTCTTGGTATCTGCGGTAGCCCCCCACACACCAAAACCCCTCAACCTGACGTATTTATCGATTGGGCCAATATGGGTATAAGATGAATGGTGTGTGGAAGTTGAATACACATATGTAATAAGAATTTAATCCAAGGTGTCTCCGGTCCTCCCCAACTCCAAAAACCCAAAAAACGGGCATGAATGTCCAACGTAACAAAATGCGTAACAAATGAAAAGTCTTTGGGAACTGACTACGAATCTGGTATGGCACAGAGTTTGGGACCGACCCACCTACTAAAAACCCTTCAATAGGACGTGTAGTTCGATCGGGATATAATATGTAAATTAAAAGAAAGGTTTATGTCAGTAGAGTTCGAATCTAATATTGATAAAAGGATTCAAGTATCTGGGTCACGTCCACGTCGCGACAATAAAAAACTCAAATAAATTGTCTACTGGGTCTTAGGATCGGGGGTACCCACCTTCTCCTCCCAATAACAACCACACCAAATTGTCATGTAGGACGACTAAAAATATTTTGCAGTCAAATGAATGGATGTGTCAGAGGGCAATCCCCCTTTCCCTATCCTAACCAAAGAAAAAGGAATTAAATATAATGTATGAATGTCCATCAGTCAATCAGGATAGAATAGGAGAGCAAGAAAAGGTCTGTGGTACTAGCGCAAGGACGTCGCGTATGAAAAACTTTACTGACAGTAAAATGGCCATAAGGACAATAACAACCAGAAGGGTAAGGTCACAAACAGTCCTGCAGTGTAAGAAGGAGATTAACGCCTTCTCTGAGGATGGGACAATCCTCATCGTCTGGGTGCCGGACCATAACGGAGTAAGGGGGAATGAAATGGCAGACAATTTGGCAGTGAAGGCCAGAGAACTACCGTCGACAAACTTTGTTAACCCGAAGCCTTTTGGGTCGTCGCAGTTCGATTTAAGGGCGTGGGCGACAAACATGTAACACTGTGGTACAGCGAAACAATCGATAGGACAGCGATCGTAAGAGGACGGGCTATGATTAGCGCAGAGCTTAGCATGTCCGCCTATGACACTGAACGCCTGAGTTCGAATCCTGGCGAGACCATCAGAAAAAAATTTCAAACGGTGGTTTTCCCCTCCTAATGCTGGCAACATTTGTGAGGTCCTATGCCATGTAAAACTTCTCTCCAAAGAGGTGTCGCACTGCGTCACGCCGTTCGGACACGGCTATAAAAAGGAGACCCCTTATCATTGAGGTTAAAACTTGAATCGAACTGCACTCATTGATATGTGAGAAATTTACCACTGGTCCTTAAATGTTCATGGACAAAATTTGCAATTATTTGTCATAATGGGACACATAGGACCACGAACTCACTTATGCATACCCCTCAAACCAGATATATTTGAGGATTTTGGCCTTTTTGCCAAAATCTCAAATCTGATATCTGTTTTATGGCCAAATATTTCAGAGACGTCTCTTCTAATAAACTACCCTTGGACTTCACATATATGCCGAATATAGCAATATGTAGCTCAAATGTCGTTTTTGGGAGTAGAGTATGAATTTGATATCCACTTTCCAGGCAAAGGGTTTGGCTGCTCCAATCCACCACCAAAACTAAGAGAATGAAACTTTAATGGGCGAACACTCCCCTTTACCTTACCCTTATTTTCAAAAAGCCAGATTTCGAAGTTGGGGGGGGGGGGGGGGGGTGGGGACGATTAAAGCGGAATTCAGTTTGTTATAAGAACTCAGATACATAAACTTGGAAACCTAATTCAGAGTAGGATATCTAGTGGGGACGCGCCGCCCCCAGAGTCCGCCAAATGGAAATATAAACCAATAAAGACAATGTGGGGTATTTGAGACTAGAGCACGAATCTGGTATATGGGTAAAATACCAACATAACGGACATAGTTGCCGACCATAGCAATATAAGGCTCAAATGAAAGGTATTTGGGATTAGAGCACCAATATGATATTCACATTGGGGCGAAATATCTGAAATGCCGTACCAGCACCCCCAAACAGGACTTATTTCCTGACTGTGCCAGTATAGGTCTCAGATAAAATAGGAGAGTGAAAGAAGGCGAAGCGGAGCAGGCCCTGTCCAACCCCGGGCAAAGGGTTTGGCTACTCCAGTCCGTCAACAAAACCAAGAGAATGAAGGAGATCTAACATTCAAACTTTATTGGGCGGACCCTCACCTTACCCAAATTTTCAAAACCGCCAGATTTCGGAGATGGGTGGGACGATTTAAGCGATATTTAGTTTGTTTATAAGAACTCAGAAACATAAACTTGGAAATCTTATTCAGAGTAGGATATCTAGGGGGGCCGCGCCACCTCCAAAGCCCGTAAAATGGAAATATAAACCAATTATGACAATATGGGGTATTTGAGACAAGAGCACGCATCTGATTTTTGGGAGTCCACCTCACCCCCAAAAATACCCCCATACCGGACATATTTACCGACCATAGCAATATAAGGCTCAAATGAAAGGTATTTGGGATTAGAGCACTAATATGATATCCACATTGGGGCGAAATATCTGTAATGCCGTGCCAGCACCCCCAAACATAACTTATTTCCTAACTCCGCCAGTATAGGCCTCCTCAGATAAAATAGAAGAGTGAATGAAGGCGCAGCGGAGCAGACCCTGTCCAGCTTGTTAAATATAATGTGGTCAATGATTTTCATCGCCGGAGAAAGCTATTGAAGCGTTCAACAACCATGCTTTGGAGGTATCCCAATAGGTGTCCGAATAGTTTGGATCTATTTCTGAAGCCTTAATAAGTATTCTGAAAAAAAGCCCTACAGCCCTTAAATTCTATTTACCACTCTTCTCCTTTTTGCCATGATATCTTTGGTAGCATGTTCTTGAGAAAAAAAACCATTTCTACTCTAATTTCCTATATATCGAAATATTTCCAAGTCTGTATGAACGAATAAATGAATCGCGTATGAAAATTAAAAATGTTTAACTTTCGATATCATCTGACATTGATCTTGCCCATTATTTTCCCTCAAGAATGTCACAATGCCACCAAACCGAAATGTCGATATGAAGTCAATGACAAGTTTTGAAATATTTGGCGGTGTTGTCGGTGTCATTCCTTCTGCTATCAATGCTTCTGTTCAAATAATTAATGAACATCATCAACCAACCAGCCAACCAACTAGGTAGATAGTTGGTTGGAAAAATTCCCCCAAAATGAATCAGGTGTGAACAACAGAAAAGTAAAAGATAAGAAAAAAAGCGATCAATATTATTATTAAACGAAAATGAAAGCAAAAGCAAAAAATATCAAAAAAGAAAGATAATGAAATAAAAGAATGGAAAATATCCAAGAATATTCATTGACAGTCAAAGTTTGGTTGATATTAATGAGGTTCATTCGAGTCCATTTAAAGACATTTGTATCGGACAACCTTTACACTAGACTACAAATTAATTAAGCAATGGAATAGTATAATATGAAACTCTTGAAAAGAATAGTGGCAGCGGACTGTTATATGATCATCGATCTAGTCATGTCCATTCGTCTGTAGAAAGCATCCGTGCAAAGGGGTATGAACGCAGTGTTTTTCCGATTTGTCTAATATACTTTTTTTGACAGTTTTAATTTACGATTTTGTTAATAGAAAATGCTTATAACTATCCATCATTCTTTCGATAATGGATAGGTACATTGTCGCTATTTATGTTTTTAATACCTTCTTGTGTGGAAAACATTATCATTACTAATGTATTTATAAACGTGGTCTAATTGTTATTTCATTTATTTTGATAAGCTTATTTCTATTTTTAATTACTGCTTTGATATTTTGTTAACATTTTTATTATTTAAAAATAAATGTTAAATCTAAAAATATTTTTGGGGATTTATAACTAATTTAAAACTATCCATTTGTGCAATCAATCACTATATAATCCTAGATAAACCTTTTCTTTTGGACTCTAATTACAATATTGCAGTCCAGTCCAAGTAATTATGCCTCTGATATTAAAAGTTCCATTGTTGTATTCTATTAATTTCTAATAGATAAGTGAAACGGCTAAAGGTGAAAATATTTTAACATTAATACCACTCTCAATAGAATGGAGATATGGAAGTGTTTGAAACAGTTAGGTTTGGTTAGGTACGGTCGAAAAGAGGGTGCAGATATTAATCCGCCCCATGTCATAATGGACATGCGCTCTAAAAACTAGGAAGTAACCTCTAAAATGAAAATTTTAAGTTAGGAATTCCGTGCTACTTACAAAATTCTTAATGGTTTTCAATACCACTCCCCTAAGTTGGTTCATGTCTGATATTGTGTCTCCAGTACCGGTATAACATGATCTTTCAGATGGCAATACTAGGGTTCCGTCAATCCAAGTCGGTGCCGATGGCAGCAGTGCGTCGCACTCAACTTCAAGGTTCATCTCCGATCGGAAACCTCTCCTCTTCCTTCCAGGTTTCCTATCGTCGCCTCGATTATACCGCGATGGTATGAGCTGCTCCCATCCTCAATCCATTCTCCCATTGCCTTAAGTCTCATAGCCGCAGTGGCAGCCTCACACTTAATCTGTATGTCAATAGGTCGGATATCCAGAATAGTCTCCAGTGCCCTAGTGGGCGTGGTCCTCATCGCTCCGCCTATGCCAATACAACATGTTCTCTGAACCTGTTGTATCGACCTTATGTTGCACTTCTTCTCCATAGCAGTCCACCAAGCTACTGAGGCGTAAGTAAGTATTGATCTAATCACGCTCCTGTAGAGCCAGGCCCCATTTCGAGCCTACGGCCCGTCTACATAGTGTCCATCACCTTTGAGCCTTCTCAGTACGGAACGTGACACTTCCAATTCAGTTTCCTGCCCAAGATCACACCTAAGTATTTGACCTTGTCAGATATCGAAATCGTCTTATTGAGGAAACGTGGTGCGTTAAATTCGCCCACCTTTGTCTTCCTCGTGAACAGACATATTTCAGTCTTCTCTGGGTTAACATTGAGACCTCTGGGTCTAGCCCAGTCATATGCCATATGCAAGACCATTTCGGCCCTTCTGAATAGCTCGTTCGGATCCTTACCCTTTAGAAGTATTATAACATCGCCTGCGTAGCAGACGGGTTCAATTCCCTCCTCAGTCAGCATCCGTAATAGGTAATTTATGGTGGTCACCCATAGGCGTGGCGATAAAATGCCCCCCTGTGGCGTGCCCTGTGCCACTTTCTCCGTTATATTTATGCCATACGACACACAATTCCTTAGCATATGATTTATCCAGTCTCTAAGGACCGGGTCCACCCGGTACTGCTCTAAGTATTGGATCAGTGAGTCGGTCCGCACATTGTTGAAAGCCCCCTCGATGTGTGTACGCCAGTGTGTACGTTTTGGCATCGAAGGATTCTTCTATTTTATGCACAACCTCGTGCAGGGCAGTCTCCATAGACCTTCCCTTGACATAGGCATGCTGTTTGTATTTTAGCAGTTCGCTGGATGTCCTACTCTTTATCATGGTGTCCACAATACGTTCCATGGTTTTGAGTAGAAAGGACGTAAGGCTTATGGGTATGTAGGCCTTTGGTGTCGCATAACTTGCCTTGCCGGGCTTGGGTATAAACACCACCCTAACCTCCTGACAAGTTTTCGGAGTATATGAGAGTGCTATGCACGCTGTGAAAATTTTGGCCAAAATAGGCGTCAGATAGTCTGCCGGGTGACTTAAATAATTTGAAGCTCCTCAAGGATTCCTTCACCATTCCAGTCCCATCGTATCCTATGGAAAATGGGTTTTCATCAAAAGCCTCAACATGTCCTCCGTTGTTTCTGCTCTCACTCGCATATCGCCTACTAAAGTTTCAATTTGGACATGGGTTTTTGAGAGAAACTTTTTTATCTTGGCGGCATCATTAACGCTATCGAACCTGTTCGCAGAAAAGCACTCAGGAAGAACGTTTTGCCGCTCTGGTAATCTTATTGTATTTCTTGAGCCGTGTGTAATACACGTCCCAATAAATTTCTCATTTTTACGACGTGCTCTGTTAAAAAGTCTGCGGACCTATTTCCCAATATTGCGAATCTCCCCGGTCTTCAAGGGTTTTCTTGAACTGATTTCCTTTTTCGAAGAGGACAACTGTCTTCAAAGGACCCCACCAGTGCAGTCGTAATCCTGTTGACATTTTCGTCAATCTCTTCTATGCTTGGACAATCTAAATTATCTTGCCCAAGTTTCTTCTGAGTAGCCTTCCGAATTTTGTCCATTTGGTTTTCAACTTATTCCGGAAGCTTATCGGATTCGGCGGTGGCCGTGCTATTCTGACCCTAATGTAGCGATGGTCAGAGAAAGAGTGTTCCATGGAGACCCTCCAATTCTGAACCTAATCGATCAGATTTTCCGAACATGTCACATCTAATACCTCCTCCCCTAATCCTATTAAAAAGGTAGCGGTGTTACCAATATTAAGTGTTATTAGGTCGTTAGTATTCAAGAACACTGCCAGGGCTTGGCCTCGCTTATTAGCGTTGATACTACCCCAGAAATGTGGTGAGAGTTCGCATCGCACCGTATTAGTACCTGGTTGCCTGTCTGTTTTGCTTTTCTCACCAACCGTTGC
This sequence comes from Stomoxys calcitrans, assembly GCF_963082655.1. Taxonomy (NCBI): domain Eukaryota; kingdom Metazoa; phylum Arthropoda; class Insecta; order Diptera; family Muscidae; genus Stomoxys; species Stomoxys calcitrans. The sequence goes on along the minus strand of NC_081552.1, from coordinate 68,913,608 downwards.
AGCTCCGATGTGGGTGGCGGTGTCGGAGAGTCGAAAGGCAGATAAAGTGATGCCAGGTATGCTCCACCGTCTCCCTGTTTCACCACTGTTGCATTCGACGTTGACAAGTCTGGGGAAAAAAATTAATAATTCTAATTTTTATGACTATTAAGATGTATCGTTTGTTTCTCGATCGAGGCGAGCTTTATGATCGCCGGTTTTTAAAATGCGCTATATGAACTAAATTTTAGCGGAAAACTCTCTAAAGATAACGTCGAGATTATTTTTTAAAACCAAATTTTAAATTTTGCATAAACACTTTTTAAGTATGTTTATTATGCTTCTCTGTCCCAAACAACATTTTCCCAAAATTTTTTCTATAGACAAAATTCAATAAATATTTTAAAGACAAAACTTTAACCCATTGCGACTGACCTTCAAATCCGTTGTTCGATTTTGATTAAATTTTATTTCTATACTAGCTGACCGGGGCCCGCTCCGCTGCGCCTTCTTTTACTTAATATGGAACAAAAGTTTCCTTGGAATATTTATTTTCGACAATTAAAGATCTATTAGTTAAATACCATGCCAACTTGACTAAGAGTTTAACAATATAAGTGCCTTTATTTGAATCCCATATGATCTTTATTGGTCTACGAATTTAAGTTTGGATGTAAAATGTACTCCATTCTTAATATACTTCATTTCAGCCCGATATTCTCATGATTTATGACTTAGTGGTGTTTTCGGGGGAGAGGTGGTCCTCCAGATACTTGGCCCTGAAAAAATATCAGCATCGTGCTCTTCTCACAAATGCCGTTTATTTAAACCCCATATTGTCATTTGCTTAAGAGGAGTTTACTGGATGAGGCGTCCCCCAAAAACATGGCCTCAAAATAGGTTATCAATTTCGTATTCTACTCCCAAATACCTGTATTTGAGTCCCATATTGCGATGGTCAGTAAAAAATTGCTGTTTGAGGGGTATTTTGGGAAAGGGGTAGACCCCCAGAAAATTGGTCCCGAAAATGGGTATCAATTCTTGCTCTAACCCCCAAAACTTTTCATTTAAGCTCCACATTGACATGGTCGGTAAATATGCCCGATTAAGGGGTGTTTTTGAGGATTGGGGTGGTCCCCCGAACACTAAGCCCGGAAAATATATCAGCAACGTGCTCGGTTCTCATATATCTATATATTATTTATTTGAACCCCACATTGCCATTGCCCTCAAAATTGGATATCAAATTCGTTTTCTAATCTCATTTAAACTCTTTATTGCAAAAGTCAGCAAATTTGTCCGGTTTGGGGTATTGGCCCTAAAAATTATGAGTATTTAGCTCCAATCTCTTTAGGACCCAAATTTTCTTGGTGAGCAAATACGTCCTATTTGGGGGTTGTTATGGTGGTGGGACGTTTGCTAGACAGTTGGCCCCTAATGTTGTCGATACGTGGTGCACTCCCAAATATCTTTCATTTGAGCCCCATATATCGGGGTCCACCCCTTCCCCAAAACACCCCCCAAACAGGACTTACTTACTGACCATGGGAGTATGGGGCTTAAATAAAAGGTATTTGAATGTAGAATACGAATCTGATATCCAAATATGGGACCAAGTGTTTGGGGGGCCGCCTCTCACCAAAAACATCCCCCAAAGGGGACAAATTTACGACCACAGCAATACGGGGCTCAAATGAAAGGTCTTTGGGAGTAAAGCATGACTTTGATATCAATATTCGGGAAAAGTGTGTATGAGGCCTCGCTACCCCCACAACACCACCTAAATAGTAAGTATTTTCTGAATATTGCAATATGAGGCTCAAATGAGAGGGTTTTTAAAGTGGAACACGAATCCGATATATATTTTCAAGGCCAACTCACTGAGTGGCCGCCCATCCCCCAAAACACCCCCCAAACCGGTCATTTTTGCCGACAACTGTCTAGCGGACGTCCCACCACCATAACAACCCTCAAATAGGACGTATTTGCTCACCAAGACAATTTGGGTCGTAAAGAGAGTGGAACTAAATATTTAAAGTTTTTAGGGCCAATACCCCAAACCGGACAAATTTGCTGACTTTTGCTACTTTAAGTATATGAACTATTGGGTTGCCCAAAAAGTAATTGCGGATTTTTTAAAAGAAAGTAAATGCATTTTTAATAAAACTTAGAATGAACTTTAATCAAATATACTTTTTTTATACTTTTTTTCTAAAGCAAGCTAAAAGTAACAGGTGATAACAGACAGAAGAAAGAATGCAATTACAGAGTCCGCAATTACCTTTTGGGCAACCCAATAGTTCATATACTTAAAGTGGTAACGGAAATGTCCTTACATTTCTTCTTTAAAACTAGTTAAAAAATCTTAAATCTTAAAAAAAATATATCAAAAATATTTTGTATGGAACGTTTGTTTACTTATTTTTACGGAAGCTTATTACCATCTATTTTGAGGACGTGTCAGTATGAAATCCACCACGTTGTAAAAGCAAGTTTAGTAAACAACTGAATGCACTTTAAAGACTTTCTCATTAACTTGTTGTAGAAGATATACTCCTTACAAAACAATCAGCATGCTTTGTTATGACTTTTTCCATAAATTTGAATTAACGAAACTAATCTAGTTTTTCAGGAATTTCTTCTGACAACACAACGTTGTAATTGTATATGATTAAATTCATATTTTTCATATATAGTTGCAAATGTTGATAACAATAAGCCTGGAAAATGGGCAGATTGATCCCGCTACTGAAGCCTGGAAAGGACCCGAGTTTGAGGGAGTCGTACATACCGATCTCCCTTCTCTCACCAGTAGCAAAGACGCTTGAGGCATTACTCCTCCCAAGCCTCGTAATAGAATTTCCATTCGCCGAGCATCAACATAAATTTCAAAGACTGCATAGCTCAACAACTGCTTTGCATGCCATCACCGCACACATTTGCCGTGGCTTCAATCAGCCCACGCCATGAGATAGGGCGGTCCTCGTGGCACTGGACCCATCGAAAGCATTAGACACGGTCAGCCATGCTAAACTATATGAGGACATCGCCAAATCGTCCTTTCAGCTAGGCCTGAAACGATGGGTCGCGAATTATCTGTGTGGTCGCCAATCATTTGTGGAACTTAGGGATAAGAAGTCGAAGCACCGTAGAGTGAAATTGGGAGTTCCCCAAGCCGGGGTGATATCTCTGGCACTGTTTAACCTCTACCTATCCTCCAGAAGATATCTCCCACCAAATCTACAGCCACATTGTTAACTACAAATACGCGTGAGCCGAAGGTCTAGCTGACTGTGATGGTCGATGGAGAAATGATTCCTACCATCAAGTGTCCCAAAATACTTGGTGTCACATTTGACAGCTCTCACACACGCTCCCCACATGCCACCGCAATTTGCGATAAAGTCAAATGTAGAAACAAGGTCCTCAAGTCACTGACGACGTACAAAGCAATTGATAAGTTATGGAGCGCCAGTGTGGTCTCGTCAGCTCTGTAACACGCAGTGGAACAATATACAGATCTGTCAGAATGTCGCCCTCCGAACTGCGACGGGCTGTCTCCTCAGTTCTCATGTGGACCACCTCCATTAGGAGACAAAGATTCTACCAGTGCGAAGACATAAGTACATGCTGTCTAAGCAATAACTTCTGGGCTGGTATCGCAGAGACCATCCAAATCATCATCTTGTGGATAGATATCCACCGCCCAGAAGCTTTAAGGTTGATCTACATGATCTAGAGCGTGAGGTTCAGCGCTACAAAAAACGACATATAAAGCAGGTCTAGACAACATTCATGCAGACACGGTAGAAAATGCGGTAAATAGCTACCGGGTGAATGTAGTCCTTAAAGAACGACCGCCTCTCATTGCACCTGAAGAAATTGACCTCTCCCGGCAAACCAGAGTAGTTCTGGCTCAATTACGTTCCGGCAGATGCAGCCGCCTCAACTCCCACAGAGCAAGGATTGATGTCGACGTGCAAGATTTATGTCCCTATTGTAACCAGGGACCGCACGATACACGTCACCTGTTTAACTGCCCAGCCAGACCCACTCGACTCAGACCCAGATACCTACATATGGACGCACCCAATCTTAGTCGCAGAGTTCCTGAGTCTTGACACTCAACAGAATCAAGCAGACGAATAGAAAGAACACAACAAACTGCTACAACAACAACAAAAATAACCCAAATTTAATATTTTTTAACAAGATTTCAGCAAAGTTGATAACAACTTCTTGTCAAAATAACTTGATAAGTTTTGTCTGCCTTTATTCGTGTTGGTATATTTCGGCAGAGGCCGCTGTTCGTGGTTTCCTTAAAATTTAATTTCGGGCAAATGTGAGAGTGAGTATAGGTGTGTGTGAGCGCTATTTGTGTCCACACAATCATCGTAACAGAAAGGGTAGGATTTTTTGTGGGTTTTTGTTGTTGGACAATCGTACGTGTATAGTGGCGTGTCGATCAGTAGATGTTTGTTTCGTTATTTGGTTTGTTATTTGAAGGAATGATGTTCGGAAGAGTGCAGCGGAAAAAACGTGGCTAGATGTTATAGATGAACATAAACAAGAAAAGCATGTTAAGTTCGGCCGGGCTGGATCTTGGGATCCCTACACCATGGATTGTGCTAAAAATGTATACAAAATAAATTTAGTTGAAGGGCATAATTTTATTATACATACCAAACTTCTGTCAAATCAGCAAAAATTAACGCTTAACAGGGATAATGGAGGCACCGGTTTATTTGGGAGCTATATCAGATTATAGACCGATTTGGAACGTACTTGGGACAGTTGTTGAAGGCCCCAAGAAGTCAAATTGGGGGATGGGTTTATATGGGATCTATATGAGGTTATAGACCGAATCGAACCATCGAGCGTGCGACCGCTATCGTGATTTCGACAGACGGACGGACATGGCTAGATCGACTCAGAACGTCGAGACGATCAAGAATATTTGTACTTTATGGGGTCTTAGACGAATGTTTTAAGGAAGTTTCAAACGGATGGTCTAGATTAGTGCACCCACATTCTATGGTGGTGGGTATAAACATAAAACAATAAGTGGCCCTTTTGCGAAATGTGACTACATAACCAACTAGCTGAACCCGGCCCGCTCCGCTGCGCCTTCTTTTGCAATATATGGTACAAAATTATCCTTTGAATATTTATTTTTGACAGCAAAAGAGCTTTTAGTGAAATACCATGCTACGAAAGTAGTATATGTATGTTGCTTGACTCACAGTATAATGAAGTATGTCTTTGTGACTGTGAATCCCATATGATATTTATTGGTCTATAAATTCGCTCCGAGAGCTTAGGGTCCTTTAAATTTGGATTTTAGATGAACTCCATTCGTAACAACTGTATAAGAGTGGGAAGGGCGCAGGATGGTGGGTTAAGGATGTGGTGTGGACCCCCAGAAACGTGGTCCCGTAAGCGGGTATCAATTACGTGCCCTACTCCCCAATACCTTTAATTTGAACCCTATATTGCCATGGTCGGTAAATATGCCCGAATATGGGCTGTTTTGGGGAGTTTGGTGGTCCCGCTTAACACTTAGCCCTGAAAAAAAAGCAGCATCTAGCTCAACTTTTAAATATCATTTATTTGAACCCCATATTGTCATTGTTTTAAGGGGGTCAAACACTTGGCCTCAATTGGATATCAAATTCTTTTTCTTCTATAAATACCAGTTTTATACCCCCACCGTACGATAGTGGGTATATTCATTTAGTCATTCCGTTTGCAACACATCGAAATATCAATTTCCGACCCTACAAAGTATATATATTTCGGATCGTCGTAAAATTCTAAGACGATTTAACGATGTCCGTGTGTCTGTCCGTCTGTCGGTCCATCTGTTGTAATCACTCTAGAGCCTTTAAAAATTGAGATATTGAGCTGAAATTTGGCACAGATACGTACCTTTTATCCACCAAGTTATTAAACGGGCCAAATCGGACCATATTTGGATATAGCTGCTATATAGACCGATTTTCCGATAAAGGGTCTAATGCCCAAAAAAAACTTTTTTTTTCATCCGAAATTGCTGAAATTTTAAACAGTGCTATGTTGGATAGGAGTGGTCAAAATTTGGAAATTTCTGTCCAATTTCAGTTGAAAATGTATTCCAATTTTCCTGTGGAATACATTTTCAGGATTTTAATACCAGATTTTAATACCATTTTATATACCCTCCACCATAGGATGGGGGTATACTGATTTCGTCATTCTGTTTGTAACACCTCGAAATATGCGCCTAAGACCCCATAAGGTATATATATTCTTGATCGTCATGTCATTTTAAGTCGATCTAGCCATGTCCGTCCGTCTGTCCGTCCGTCCGTCCGTCTGTCTGTCGAAAGCATGCTGACTTTCGAAGGAGTAAAGCTAGCCACTTGAAATTTTGCACAAATACTTTTTATTAGTGTAGGTCGGTTGGTATTGTAAATGGGCCAAATCGGTCCACGTTTTGATATAACTGCCATATAAACCGATCTTGGGTCTTGACTTCTTGATCCTCTAGAGGGCGCAATTCTTATCCGATTTTATTAAAATTTTGCACGTAATGTTTTCGTATCACCTCCAACAACTACGCTAAGTACGGTTTACATCGGTCCATTTTTAGATATAGCTGCCATATAAACCAATCATGGGTCTTGACTTCTTGAGCCTCTAGAGGGGGCAATTCTCATCCGATTTGACTGAAATTTTTGACGTAGTGTTTCGGTAGCACTTCAAAGAGCTACGCTAAGTATGGTTTAAATCGGTCCATGTTTTGATATAGCTGCCATGTAAACCGATCTTGGGTCTTGACTTCTTGAGCCTCTAGAGGGCTCCATTCTGGTCCGATTTAACTGTTCATAATCTGGTATGGCTGTCATATAAACCGATCTTGGAGCTTGATTTCTTGAGCCAATAGAGCAGGCAATTCGCATCCGATTTGGCCGAAATTTTGCATGAGTTGTTTTGTTATGACTTCCAATAACTGTGCTGAGTATGGGGTAAATCGGTATAGAACCTGATATAGCTGTCATATAAACCGATCTGGGATCTTGACTTTTTGAATTTCTAAAGGGCGCAATTCTCTTCCGATGTTGCTGAAATTTTGTACAACGGCTTCTCTCATGACCTTCAATATACTTGTCTAATATGGTCCGAATCGATCAATAGCTTGATACAGCTCCCATATGAACCTATCTCCCGATTTTACTTCTTCAGCTCCTACAAGGCGCAATTCTTTTCCGAATGAACTGAAATATTACACCATGACTTCTACAATGTTCAGTATTCATTTATGGTCCGAAGCGGACTATAACTTGATATAGTTCCAATAGCATAACAGTTCTTATTCTATACTCTATGTTTGTCTAAAAAGAGATATCGCGCATAGAACTCGACAAATGCGATCAATGGTGGAGGGCATATAAGATTCGGCCCGGCCGAACTTAGCACGCTCTTACTTGTTTTATTTTTAGGTCGCTGTTAGTGTGCAAACAAAATTTAGCTTAAATCGCCCTACCCATCTACGAGATCTGGCGTTTTTGAAAATTAGGGTACTACAAACAATGAAGTACCCTATTTTCACCACTGGTCCATAATGCACAATATGTGCAAATTTGAAGAAAATCTGTTCAGCCATTTTGAGCCTATATGGAACATACAAACAAAGAAATCGACAAACAAACAAAAATTCATTTGCATGTTAATATATATATATATAGGTAGCTGAGCCCGGCCCGCATCGCTGTGCCTTCATTTTCACCATGCGAAAAATATGTTACTTATTCTTACTCTAAATTTTGACTGCATTTGTACAATAAGATTTTTCTGGAAAATTTTTTTTATATAGAAATTCTTCGTATTTAAATCATTTTTTTTTCTATGACACACATTGGAAATTAAACTACCCTAAATGCCGACATGGGTGGAAAAGTAAAAAAATATTACAAAAAACAACCGCAATGATATTCCTATATTTTATTTTTCTTTATTCAAATGACCGATAGATTGTCATAACAAAGTTACATGCTGGATGATTGATTTTTACCATTTTGCCCTCTCTCTGTTCATGTTGGCTTCTCCAAATTAGCGCCATCCAATTGGATCAAGTAAATTCAATTGAATTGAATTTGAATAATTTAAATGTATATATATATATATATATATATATATATATATATATATATATATATATATATATATATATATATATATATATATATATATATATATATAAATCATATAGACCGATCTGCCGATAAAGAATCTGAAGCCCATAAAAGCTTTATTTATTACCCGATTTCGCTGAAATTTGAAGCAGAGGGTTATCTTAAGCCTCCTGGTATCTGACCTAAATATGGGCCAAATCGGACTATATTTAGGTATAGCTGCCATTCAGATCGATATCCCGATAAAGGGTCTGAAGCTAGTAAAAGCTTTATTTTTTATCCGATTTCCCTGAAATTTAAAACAATAAGTAGTTTCAGTCCACCCGCTATCCGACCCAAATATGGTGAAGATCGGACTGTATTTAGATATAGCTGTCATATAGACCGATATGCCGATTAAGGGTCTGAAGCTCATAGAAGCTTTATTTATTACCCGATTTTGTTGAAATTCGAAATACAAAATTCAACAGTGACTTATATTTATTAGCGCACTCAATATCCGTGTCGAATTTGGGTTCATAGTTTATCCAAATTTCACCGGATTGTGACAAAAGGGAATTTTCATAAATACCCGAGGTGATGGGTATCCAAAGTTGGGCCCGGCCGAACTTAGTGCTTTTTTACTTGTTTTTTTTATCAAATCAAATTTCCATTGGTAAAGAACTAATTTGCCAGTCTATATATTTGGTGCCGTGGCGATAGTTCCTACTATTAAACTATGTAAAACTTTTGAACAAAAAAGTGTTTCCCAGCACGTCGTTTGGTCTTGTCTATCTATGAGCTTAAAATGGTTGCAACCTAAACGTCAAGGTTTGCAACTACTGTTATCACGCTAAATGTCACAATTTCGGCTGTTTTGGGGTGAGGTGGTCCGCTAGATATATGAGCAGAATAATGAGATCAGATTGACGGTTCACAACCTTATACCTTTAATTTAACCCTATATTGTCATGATTGGTGTATACAGCCGTTTGGCGGAGGGCGTCTATATAAGCGTTTGCTCCACACTCCATCTGTCACTTGAGCACATATTTCAATGACGCACTCTACTCAAAAACATCTTTCATTTAATTCCCCATAGTTTTATTTGGTCAAAGAATCTATTGGAGGCGACTTTTGGAGGTAAAGCGCCACCTAGATTCTTGGACACAAAGTTAGTTTAATGTCATTCTTGCAATCAACTTCTAAATACTTTTCATTTGAGTCTTATATAGCTAGCTGATCGAGTAAAATGCCTATTTGGGGGCTTTTTGGTGGTGGGGCGACCCGCAAATAGTTAGACATAATTTTTTATGTCATATTCGTAATCAACCTCCGAATACATTTCATTTGAGTCCCATATTTATATGTACGTCCAATATGTTTGTTTGTGGATCTTTTGAGGTTGGAGTGGCCTTGGACCCAACTTTTAATACCATATTCGTATTCTACTCCCCAATACCTTTCATTTGATGCCAATATTGTCCCTATCGGTCCACTTTTGATTTAAAGTGGAGTTTTTGGGGAAACGGGTTCCATAATTTCATTATCGTCCAATAAACCTCTTTTAGGGGGTTTTGTGGTCGGGGCGGCCCACAGTTACTTGGATCCAATTTTTTATATGAAATTCGTAGTCTACCTTTCATTTGAATCCGATATTGTCCCGATCGGTTCACTTTTATTTTGGGGTCGTATTTTTAGGGTAAGGGGAGGGTCCACACCCTACCGATGTCAATAAATTATATTGCTCCTTCCGGACCACTGCCCAAAATCTGTGAAAATTTTAAAGAAATCGATTTAGCCGTTTTTGAGTCTATATGGAACAAACAAATTTACAAACCCACAAACAAACAAACAGAAATTAATTTATATATATATATAAATTAGCTGAGCCCGGCCCGCTATGCCGCGCCCGATTATGCTATGTTGGAGAGAAGTACTCTCAATTTGAATATTTCTGCGTAATTGTAGATAAAAGTGTAGTCCAATCTTTCTATACATTTTTCTACTCGCAAGTACCTCTTATTTGAGCCCCACATTGCAATGGTCAATAAATGTCCTTCTTGGGGTGTGGTGGACCCCCAGACACTTGGTCCCAAAAGTGAAAGTCAATTTCGTGCTCGATTCCCAAAGACCTTTCATTTAAGATCCATGTTGCCATGGTCGGTAAATATTTCCGATTTGAGGGGTTTTATAGTGGTGGGGTGACCCATAAAACACTTAGTTCCGCAATTGTACATCATATGCCTTTTCTACTCTCAAATACCTTTAATTTTTATACCCTCCACCATAAGATGGGGGTATACTAATTTCGTCATTCTGATTGTAACTACTCGAAATATTCGTCTGAGACCCCATAAAGTATATATATTCTTGATCGTCGTGAAATTTTATGTCGATCTAGCCATGTCCGTCCGTCTGTCCGTCCGTCCGTCCGTCTGTCTGTCGAAAGCACGCTAACTTCCGAAGGAGTAAAGATAGCCGCTTGAAATTTTGCACAAATACTTCTAATTAGTGTAGGTCGGTTAGTATTGTAACCTGATATAGCTGTCATATAAACAGATCTGGGGATTTGACTTCTTGAGCTTTTAGAGGGCGCAATTTCTATCCGATTTGGCTGAAATTTCGCAAGACGTTTTTTATTGTTACTTTCAACAACTATGTCAAATAAAGTACAAGTCGGTTCATAACCTGATATAGCTGCCATATAAACCGATCTGGGATCTTGACTTCTTGAGCCTCTAGAGGTCGCAATTATTATCCGATTTGCCTGAAATTTTGTACGACGGATTCTCTCATGACCATTAACATACGTGTTTATTATGGTCTGAATCGGTCTATAGGCCGATACAGCTCCCATATAAATCGATCTATCTATTTTACTTCTTGAGCCCCCAAAGGGCGCAAATCTTATTCGAATTGGCTGACATTTTACACACGTCTCCAACATATAATTTAATTGTGGTCTAAACCGGACCATATCTTGATATCGCTCTAATAGCAGAGCAAATCTTTTCTTATATCCTTTTTTTTTGCCTAAGAAGAGATGCCGGGAAAAGAACTCGACAAATGCGATCCATGGTGGAGGGTATATAAGATTCGGCCTGGCCGAACTTAGCACGCTTTTACTTGTTTTTCTTTATTTTTTATACCCTCCACCATAAGATGGGGGGTATACTAATTTCGTCATTCTGTTTGTAACTACTCGAAATATTCGTCTGAGACCCCATAAAGTATATATATTCTTGATCGTCGTGACATTTTATGTCGATCTAGCCATGTCCGTCCGTCTGTCCATCCGTCCGTCCGTCTGTCTGTCGAAAGCACGCTAACTTCCGAAGGAGTAAAGCTAGCCGCTTGAAATTTTGCACAAATACTTCTTATTAGTGTAGGTCGGTTGGTATTGTAAATGGGCCATATCGGTCCATGTTTTGATATAGCTGCCATATAAACCGATCTTGGGTCTTGACTTCTTGAGCCTCTAGAGTGCGCAATTCTTATCCGATTAGGATAAATTTTGTACGACGTGTTTTGTTATGACATCCGACAACTATGATTAGTATGGTTCAAATCGGTCCATAACCTGATATAGCTGCCATATAAACCGATCTTGGGTCTTGAATTCTTGAGCCTCTAGAGTGCGCAATTCTTTTCCGATTGGAATGAAATTTTGCACGACGTGTTTTGTTATTATATCCAACAACTGTGCCAAGTATGGTTCAAATCGGACCATAACCTGATATAGCTGTCATATAAACTGATCTGAGGTCTTGACTTCTTGAGCCTCTAGAGTGCGCAATTCTTATCCGATTGGGATGAAATTTTGCAGGACGTGTTTTGTTATGATATCCAACAACTGTGCCAAGTATGGTTCAAATCGGTCCATAACCTTATATAGCTGTCATATAAACCGATCTTGGGTCTTGACTTCTTGAGCATCTAGAGGGCGCAATTCTTTTCCGATTGGAATGAAATTTTGCACGACGTGTTTTGTTACGATATGCAACAACTGTGCCAAGTATGGTTCAAATCGGTCTATAACCTTATAAGCTGTCATATAAACCGATCTTTGGTCTTGACTTCTTGAGCCTCTAGAGGGCCCAATTCTTATCCAATTTGAATGAATTTTGGCACGTAGTATTTTGTTATGATATCCAACAACTGTGCCAAATATGGTTCAAATCGGTTCATAACCTGATATAGCTGCCATATAAACCGATCTGGGATCTTGACTTCTTGAGCCTCTAGAGGTCGCAATTATTATCCGATTTGCCTGAAATTTTGTACGACGGATTCTCTCATGACCATTAACATACGTGTTTATTATGGTCTGAATCGGTTTATAGCCTGATATAGCTCCCATATAAATCGATCTCTCTATTTTACTTCTTGAGCACACAAAGGGCGCAATTTTTATTCGAATTGGCTGACATTTTACACAGGTGTCCAACATATAATTTAATTGTGGTCCAAACCGGACCATATCTTGATATCGCTCTAATAGCAGAGCAAATCTTTTCTTATATCCTTTTTTTGCCTAAGAAGAGATGCCGGGAAAAGAACTCGACATATGCGATCCATGGTGGAGGGTACATAAGATTCGGCCCGGCCGAACTTAGCACGCTTTTACTTGTTCTTTATTCAAAGAACCGATAGGTTGTCATAACAAAGATACATGCTGATGATTAATTTTTACCACCCTGCCCTCTCTCTGTTAATGTTGGCATGTTTATAATTGGATCAACTAAATCCAATTGGATCAAACCATTTCAGTTGAAGACTGCCACATAACGCTAATTAAATGTTAGTGCCACTCGCTTAGAGTGGATCATGTGGTATGGTGGTTGTCTATGAATGACTATGACCACCATACCATATAATACCTATTAAATAGTCATCATTAAGTCTTTTTTTATGCCCACCACCGAAGGATGGGGGTATATTCATTTTGTCATTCCGTTTGCAACATATCGAATTATCCATTTTCGACCCTATAAAGTATATATAATCTCGATCAGCGTAAAAATCCAAAACCATCTAGACATACCCGTTCGACTGTCTGTTGAAATCACGCTAGAATCTATAAAAATAGAGATATTGAGCTGAAACTTTGCACAGATTCTTTTTTTGTCCATAAGAAGGTTAAGTTCGAAGATGGGCTATATCGGACTACATATTGATATAGCCCCCATATAGACCGATCCGCCGATTTAGGGTCTTAGGTCCGTAAAAGCCTCATTTATTATCCGATTGTGCTGAAATTTGGGACAGTGCGCTGCGTTAGGCCCTTCAAAATCCTTTGGCAATTTGGCTCAGATCGATCCAGATTTGGATATAGCTGGCATATAGACCGATCCTCCGATTTAGGGTCTTAGACGCATAAAAGCCACATTTATTATCCGATTTTGATGAAATTTGGGACAGTGAGTTGTGTTAGGCCCTTCGACTTCCTTCATTAATTTGGTCTAGATCGGTTCATATTTGTCTATAGCTGGCATATAGACCGATCCTCCGATTTAGGGTCTTAGGCGCATAAAAGCCACATTTATTATCCGATTTTGATGAAATTTGGGACAGTGAGTTGTCCTAGGCCCTTCGACATCTTTCTTCAATTTGGCTCTGATCGGTTCAGATTTGGGTATAGCTTAAATATCTCGATTTAAGGTTTTGGGCCCACAAAAGGCGCATTTATTGTCCGATATCGCTGAAATTTGAGACAGTGGGTTATGTTAGGCTCTTCGACGTCCTTCTTCAATTTGGACCAGATCGATCCAGATTTTAATATAGCAGCCATATAGATTGATCTCTGGATTTAAGGTTTTGGGCCCATTAACGGCGCATTTACTGTCCGATTTCGCCGAAGTTTGGGACAGTGCTTAGCGTTAGGCTCTTCGACATTTTTCTAAAGCTGCCATGTAGACCGATATCCCGATTTAGTGTTTTAGGCCCATAAAAGTCGCATTTATAATCCGATTTCACTGAAATTTGACACAGTGACTTTTGTTAGGCTTTTCGACATCCGTGTCGTAAATGGTTACTAAAAAGATCACTGATTTGTTATGCACAATTGAACAATTGAATTTTACTTATGAGTATTTGGTGCAAATCGGAACATATTGAGTTGCCTAAAAAGTAATTGAGGATTTTTTAAAAGAAGGTAAATGCATTTTTAATAAAACTTAGAATGAACTTTAATCAAATATATAATTGCCATTTTGTTCGATAACCTTTTGCCATCTTCCTGGCAAATTTAGTATTCCACGCTCAACTTCTGGCCTTTATCTGCAAAAAACTGAACCAAGTGCGATTTTATAGCCTCATCATTGCCGAAAGTTTTACCATTTAAGGAGTTCTGCAAAGATCGCAATAAATGGTAGTCTGATGGTGCAAGATCAGGGCTATATGGTGGATGCATCAAAAGTTCCCAGCCAAGCTCACTCAGTTTTTGGCGAGTGACCAAAGATGTGTGCGGTCTAGCGTTGTCCTGGTGGAATATGACAGCTTTACGATTGACCAATCCTGGTCGCTTCTCCTTGATGGCTGTATTCAATTTGTCCAATTGTTGACAGTAAACATCCGAATTAATCGTTTGGTTCCTTGGAAGCAGCTCAAAATATACCACACCCTTCCAATCCCACCAAACAGACAGCATAACCTTCTTTTGGTGGATATCAGCCTTTGAAGTGGTCGTTTTCGACTAACGTTATTGTAAACAATCCATTTTTCATCTCCAGTTATAATTCCTTTTAAAAATGGATCGAATTCATTGCGTTTAAGGTGCATATCACAAGCGTTGATCCGGTTTGTTAAATGAATTTCTTTCAAGACATGTAGTACCCATATTAAAATTGACGCCAAACAAACAAATGTAAACAAAATTTCGCGCACTTTTTTTCTAAAGCAAGCTAAAAGTAGCAGCTGATAACTGACAGAAGAAAGAATGCAATTACAGAGTCACAAGCCGTTGAAAAAATTTGTCAACGCCGTCTATATTACTTCTATATTACCGACAATTACTTTTTTGGCAACCCAATATTTCGATATTACTGCTATGGGACATAAGGTATGAAATTTTCAACGAATTTTGGATGACAGGTGGTTTACATATATAGCCGAGGTGGTGGGTATCCAAAGTTCGGCCGACCCAACTTACGCTTTTTTACTTGTTTTTAAATCATATTAAATTGCCATATTAAACGATTTTCTGTGGTAAAAAAACTAATTTGCCAGTCTATATATTTGGTGCGGTGGCAATAGTTCTTACCGTGTTAAACTCGTCGTTTGGTCTCGTCTATCGGTGAGTAAATAATGGTTGCAACCTTATCGCTAAGGTTTGCAACTCCTGCTTTCACGCTGAATGTTATAATTTCGGGGCTATGGCGACCTACACATTAATTAAATCACACAGTGTCCCGTTAGGTCATTATAATTCATCGACTGTTTTGGGGAGAGGTGGTCCGCTAGATATATGAGCAGAATAATGATATCAGATTCGCAGTTCACAACCTTATACCTTTAATTTAACCTCATATTGTCATGATTGGTGTATACAGCCGTTTGGTAGAGGGCGTCTATATGAGGGTTCTGCGCCACACTGTCACTTGAGCACAAATTTGAATGACGCACTCAACTCAAAAAAATCTATCATTTGATTCCCCATTGTTTTGATAGGTCAAATAACCTATTGGAGGCGATTTTAGTAGGTTAAACACCACCTGTGCTCTTGGACACAAAGTTTAATGTCATATTCGTAATCTGCTCTCAAATGCCTATCATTTGAGTTTCGTCAAGCTGTGATTGAGTAGTATTCCCATTTGGGGAGCTTATCGGGGATGGGGCGACTATCAATTACTTGGACCTCGTTTTTTATGTCATATTCGTAGTCTATTCCCGAATACCTTTCATTTGAGTCCTATGTTGATATATACGTCCAATATGTCTATTTGGAGAAATTTTCGGGCTTGGGCTACCCCTTGGATACTTGTTTTAGTTTTTGTACCACATTCGCTTTTTACTCTCCAATATCCTTCATTTGATACCCATAATGTCCATATCGGTCAACTTTTGATTTTGGGTGCCGTTTTCGTGGTAACGGGGGATGATTCGCCCCTTCCAACAAAATACATAGCCTATACCTCCTTCCTGACCATATTCGTAATCTACTCGCGAATAACTTTCATTCAAGCCCCATATTGTCATTATCGTCCAATAAACCGATTTGGGCGGTTTTGGGGTCGGGGCGACCCCCTAATTACTTGGACTCATTTTTGAATATGGAAATCGTTCTCTAATCTTGAAAACCTTTCATTTAAGTCCAATGTTGTCCTAATCGGCCCACTTTTAGTTTTGGACGGTACTTTTGGGGTAAAGGGGAGGGTCCGCCACCAAACAAGTAAAAGGGCGTTAAGTTCGGCCACGCCGAACTTTGGATACCCACCACCTCGGGTATATATGTAAACCACCTTTCATCAAAATCCGGTGAAAATTGCATACCTTATATCTTATGATTATAAATGCCCCTTTTTTTGGGCCAAGATTTTAAATCGAGATATCGGTCTATATGGCAGCTAATCGATCTATGTAAATCTTCATCGATCTAGACCAAATTGCAGAAATATGTAAAGGGGCTTAACTTAACTCTCTGTCTCAAATTTCGGCAACATCGGACAATAAATGCGCTTTTTATGGTCCTAAAACCCAAAACCGAGATATCGGTTTATATGGAAGCTATATTCAAATCTTGATCGATCTGTGTCATATTGCAGAAGTATGTCAAGGATTTTAACTTAACTCACTGTTCCAAATTTCGACATCGGACAATAAATGCTACTTTTATGGGCCCAAAACCTTAAATCGAGAAATCGGTATATATGGCAGCTATATCCAAATCTAGACCGATCTGTGCCATATTGCAGAAGTGTGTCAAGGGGCTTAATATAACGCACGTTATGTCAAAAGGCCTAAGACAACTCACTGTTCCAAATTTCAGCAAAATCCTATTATAAATGTGGCTTTTATTGGCCTAAGACCCTAAATCCGAGGATCGGTCTATATGGCAGCTATAACTAAATCTGGACCGATCAGGGTCAAATTAAAGAAAGATATAGCCCATCTTCGAACTCAACCTGCTTATGAACAAAAAAAAGAATCTGTGCAAAGTTTCAGACCAATATCTTTATTTTTAAAGACTGTAACGTGCTCTTTTCTCAAATACCATTTATTTAAACCCCGTATTGCCATTGGCTTAAAAGGAGTTTACAGGATGAGGCGTCCCCCAAACATATGGCCCCAAAATAGGTTAGGGGTGGTGCGGCCCCATAGACACTTTTCCCGAATATTGATATCAGATTTGTGATTTACTCTCAAATACTTTTCATTTGAGCCCCATGTGGCTATGGTCGTAAATGTTTCCCCTTTGGGGGAGGTTTTTGGGGAGAGGCGGCCCCCCAAACACTTGGTCTCATATTTGGATATCAGATTCTAATTCCACACTCAAATACCTTTTATTTAAGACCCATATTCCCATGGCCAGTAAATAAGTCCTATTTGGGGTTTTGTTTTGGGGAAGGGGTGGACCCCCAGAACGTGGTCCCACATTTGGATATCAGATTCTTATTCTACTCGCAAATACCTTTCATTTGAGTCCCATATTGTCATGGTCGGTAAATATGTCCGATTTAGGGGTTTTTTGGGGCTTGAGGTGGTCCCCCTAGCACTTGGTTCGACAAATGGATATCAGATACATTTTCTTATCCTAAATACCTTTCATTTGATATTGTCGTGATTGGTGTAAATATATGTTTGGTAGGTTTTAGGGTGGGGCGGCCCCCCTAGGTACCCCATCCGAAATTTGGACACTTAATTTTTATTTTTAAGGGTACTATATGAGAGCACACAAAATTTCGCCTAAATCGCACCACCCATCTCCGAGATCTGGCGTTTCTGAAAATTAGGGTGGGCCCGCCCCCTCTTCAAATATCAAAAAATGTGGTACCCTATTTTCACCACGGGATCATTATGCACCATCTGTGAAAATTTCAAAAAAATCGGTTCAACCGTTTCTGAGTCTATAAGGAACACACAGACATACAAGCAAACACAAATTGATTTTTATATATAAGATAAATTGTTGGATCTCAGATGAATATTTCGATGGTTCACAAACGGAATGACGAAATTAGTTTATGATGGATGGTAAAAAAGAAAAAAAATTTAGTGGTCTAGGCCGTAAGTTTTTGTACTGAAGTCTTAAATGGATAAAGATTATTGTCGCAACTATTATTGAAGGAATATCCAGTGGTGAGAATTTTTTTCTGATATTTATGCCATCGGTAAGCCGAATGTGCTAACCTATGCGCAACGGTGCCATTAGGTAGGCCGACAAAACTTTAAATTCGATTGAATTCAAAAATAGACAAAATGATCACAATGTGATGGGAATCAACAGCGACCATCACCAACAACAAATTCAGCACCGTCTATTGGGAGATAGAAATAATTTGAATAGCCAAGCAAACGAGAACAAAGAAACAGAGCGCGAGAGGTACAGGATAGTGTGTTCAAAGTTGATCATATGCTTTTCACTACTGTTTTCACAAGTTATTTGTCCTTCGAATAAATAAAACAAAGAGACTAACCTTTGACTGTTTTCGATATTATTTTTTAAACCTCCTAACCTTGAACAAGTTTCCACAATAGTCTAAAAGTTCTATAAAAAGATGGCCGCAATGTATATACGTAACTTAGTGAATGCAAAGAAGAGTAATTGAAAAGAAAGTTATAATTCATATGGTGTAAAAGGAAGGGCGGCGAAGCAGGCCGGGTTCAGCTAGTCTCGCTCTTATATATAAAATTGAATTTGTGTATGTTTGTTCCGTATAGACTCAAAAACTGCTGAACCGATTACCTTGAAATTTTTACAGATTATATAGGTTGGTCCGGAAGGAAACATAGGCTTTATAATTTGTAGATGTAGGGGGGGACCCTCTTCCTTTACCTAAAAACAAACACCCAAAATCAAAAGTGGACCGACCTGGGCCAATATGGGTATCAAATTAAAGGAATTGGAAAATAGAATACGAATATGATATTAAAATTCCAACCCTAAAATTCCCCCAAAAAGACATATTGGGCGTGCATATCAATATGGGCCTCAACTGAAACATATTCGGGAGTAGATTACTAATCTGGCATAAAAATCAGATCGAAGTATCGGGCGTCACCTTACCCCCCAAAAACGCCTTAAATTGGCATATGTCCCATCATGACCATATGGGCCTCGGTTTTTTTGTTTGTTCCGTAGAATCAACAGCGGCTGAACCGGTTTTCTTAAAATGTTCATAGATTGTGTTAGTTTGTCTGGAAGGAGACATAGGTTATATAATCTTTAGATATCGGATTGGGGCGGTCCCTCCCCCCTACCCCAACAAAAAGTGGACTGATAGTCACAATATGGGTATCAAATGAATGGTATTGAAGACTAGAAAGCTAATATCATATTTGGTCCAAGTATCCAAAAACTCCTCTAAACAGATATATTCGACGTTCATGTCAATATGGGGCTCAAATGAAAAGTATTCGACAGAAGATTACAAATATGGCATAATAAATTAGGTCCAAGTATTTGGAGGTCGCCCCACCCCCAAGTACTCAAAAATAGCTATAAAAAGGAGGCCCCTTATCATTGAGCTTAAACTTGAATCGGACTGCACTCATTGATATGTGATAAGTTTGCCCCTGTTCCTTAGTCGAATGATCATGGCAAAATTTGCAATTTATTTGACAATATAGGACTCAAAATAAAGGTATTTAGAAGTGGAGTAAAAATTTACCCAGGAACCGACAATCTGTTTGGGGAGAATTTTTTACATGACCATGCATGACAAATGTAGCCAGCATTAAGAAGGGATCACTAGAACTTAAATTTTGTCCGATGCTATCGCCAGGATTTGAACGCAGGCGTCCAGCGTTATAAGCGAACATAGGCTACAGTGGCACAAATTCGATATACACATTCAACACGAAGTGTTCCAACCCTAAAAATATATTAAAGACTTAAAGAAGGTGCAGCGAAGCGGGCCCGGTTCGGCTACTCTATATATATATATAAATGAATTTTTGTTTGTTTGTCGATTATTTTGTTTGTGTGTTCCATATAGGCTCAAAACGGCTGAACCGATTTTTTGAAATTTTCACAGATGGACTCGTGGTGAACATAGGGTACCTAATTTTCGAAAACCCCAGATTTCGGAGATAGGTAGGGCGATTTAAGCAAAATTTTATTTGCACACTAACAGCGACCTAAAAATAAAAAAATTGCTATCAAAATCTGGGGTGGGGTGCCTAGGAAGGCCGCCCACCCCCAAAACCCGCCAAACGGATTTATAGACCAATCACTACAATATGGGCTAAGTGTTTCGTGGGTCACCCCACCCCCAAAAAACCGCTCAAATCGGTTATATATATATATATATTGTATATATAAATATAGGAACATGGTATAAAAATTTCGCCTAGAGTGTTCGCGGGTGTCCCTCACCCAAAAAACCCCCCAACAGGACTCTTTCACCGCTTTGGTCGATATGGGTATCAAATGAAATGTATTTAAAAGAAGAAAACAAATCCGACCTAAAATATATCCCTTGATGTCTGAGGGGCCTGCCTAACCCCCATGTGTTAAAGGGGAAATCCACCTCCCCCTATCCTACTCAAAAACAAGTAAAAAGGCATTAAGTTAAGAATTTTGGGTACCCACCAACTCGGGAATATATATTTAAACCCCATATCGTCACAACCCGTTGAAAATTGGATAACTTAAGGACCCAAAATCGGCACGGACATTGAGTGGTCTAATATATATGTCACTATCCAATTTTGTAGAACTGGTCTTTTTGACAGATATATCCAATTATAACCCGATCTGTTTCAAATTTCAGCGAAATCGGGTAATAACTAAAGCTTTTATTGGCTTCAGACCACTTATCGACAGATCGGTCTATGTGGCAGCTTTATCTAAATATAGACCATATTTAGGTCGGGTGTCAGGAGGCTAAAAATAACTAACTTTTCAAAATTTTAGCGAAATCGGTTAAAAAAAAAGCTTTTATGGGCTTCAGTCCCTTATCAGCAGATCGGACTATATGGCAGCTTTATATAAATATAGTCCGACCAGAACTATATTTAGGTCGGATGTTGGGAGGTCTTAACCTAATCACTGTTTTAAATTTCAGCGAAATCGGGTAATAAATAAAGCTTTTATGGGCTTCAGAACCCTTATCGACAGATCGGTCTATGTGGCGGCTTTATCTAAATATAGACCATATTTAGGTCGGGTGTCAGGAGGCAAAAAATAACTCACTTTATATATAAAGCTTTTATGGGCTTCAGACCCCTTATCGGCAGATCAGTCTATATGACAGCTATATCTAAGTATAGTCCAATCTGTATCATATTTGGGTTGAATGTTAGGAGGTTTAAAACTACGCACTATTTTTAGTTTCAGCACAATCGGATAAAAAACAAGAAAAATCGTGCTAAGTTCGGCCGGGCCGAATCTTATATACCCTCCACCATGGAGCGCATTTGTCGAGTTATTTTACCGGCATCTCTTCTTGGGCAAAAAATTATATAAGAAAAGATTTGCTCTGCTATTAGAGCGATATCAAGATATGATCCGGTTTAGACCACAATTAAATTATATGTTGGAGACCTGTGTAAAATGTCAGCCAATTCGAATAAGATTTGCGCCCTTTGGGGGCTCAAGAAGTAAAATAGAGAGATCGATTTATATGGGAGCTGTATCGGGCTATTGACCGATTCAGATCATAATAAACACGTATGTTGATGGTCATGAGGGAATCCGTCGTACCAAATTGCAGATAAATTGGATAATAATTGCGACCTCTAGAGGCTCAAGAAGTCAAGACCCAAGATCGGTTTGTATGGCAGCTATATCAGGTTATTGACCGATTTGAACAATACTTCACAGTTGTTGGATATCATAACAAAACACGTGGTGCAAAATTTCATTTTAATCGGATAAGAATTGAGCACTCTAGAGACTCAAGAAGTCAAGACCCAAGATTCCATGGCAGCTATATCAAAACATGGATCGCTATGGCCCATGTACAATCCTAACCGATCTACACTAATAAAATGTATTTGTGCAAAATTTCAAGCGGCTAGCTTTACCCCTTCGAAAGTTAGCGTTCTTTCAACAGACAGACGGGCGGACGGACATGGCTAGATCGTCATTAAATGGCACGACGATCAAGAATATATATACTTTATGGGATCTCAGACGAATATTTCGAGTAGTTACAAACAAAATGAAGAAATTAGTATACCCCCATCCTACGGTGGAGGGTATAGTAATGCTTTTAAGGTCTTCAGACCCTTTATCGGGAAATCGGTGTATAGTCAGCTTTATTTAAACATAGTCTGATCTGTACCATATTTAGGTCCGATTTTGGAAGGCTCTAAATAACCCACCGTTTTAAATTTCAGCGATATCGGGTAATAAATAAAGCTTTTATGGCCTTCAGACTCTTTATCGGGAGATCGGTCTATGTGGTAGCTATATCTAAATATGGACCGATCTAATATATATTTAGGTCGGATGTCTTCAAGCTTAAACTAACCCACTGTTGCAAATTTCAATGAAATCGGGTAATAAATAAAGCTTTTATGGTCTTCAGACCCTTTATCGGGAGATCGGTCTATATGGTAGCTATATCTAAATATATTCCAATATGAACCATATTTCAGTCAGTTGTCAGGAAGCCTTAAACTACTCACTATTTCAAATTTCACCAAATTCGGATGAAAAATAGAGTTTTTATGGGCATAAGACCCTTTATCGGAAAATCGGTCTATATAGCAGCTATATCCAAATATAGCCCGATTTGGCCCGTTCAAGAACTTAGCCAGTGTGCATCAAAAAGACGTATCTGTGCTAAATTTCAGCTCAACATCTCAGTTTTTGAAAGCTCTAGAGTGATTACAACAGACGGGCGGACAGACACATGGACATTATTAAATCATCTTAGAATTTTATAATGATCCGAAATATACATACTTTGTAGGGTCGGAAATTGATATTTCGATGTGTTGCAAACGGAATGACTAAATAAATATACCCCCTATCCTACGGTGATGGGTATAAAAAAGGAATTAAAAATAATATATGAAGGCCAATCAGGATAGTATAGGACAGCAATACAAGGTCTTTGGTAGTAGAATACACCTTTTACCCTCAAATTGGGATAGACACAGGAGTACCTACGGATCCTTTAAATTGTGGTATCCCAAGTGGTAGCTTTGAAATATAATTTTGAATGTAGATAACCAAAACAACAACAAAATAATAATTAGTGTGGATCTGTACGAGACCCGTTGCCCTGAATATCTGGAAAGTCACCTTCAAAGTGCTTGACACTATGGGCTCTAGCACGATGCTGATATTATCTCGGTGTCCGCCCCCTTAACTCCCTTCATACCGGCCATGTTTGCCTACTATGGTACTAAGGGGCACAAATGATAGGTATTTGCTAGTAGAAAACGAATTTGATATCCAATTTGGAGGCCAAGTGTTTGGGGGTCGTCTCACCCCATAAACTCCCCCTAAAACAATGGCGATTGGGGCTCATATAAAAGAAATTTGAGAGTCGAGCCCGATGCTGATATTTTTTGAGGGCTAGGTACGTGAGTGGCCGCTCCACCCTACATACCCCTCAAACTGGACATATTTGTGGATTATGCCAAAAAGAGGTTCAAATCTGGTATCTGTTTTATGGCCAAGTGTTTCAGGGATGTCTCACCTCATAAACTTCCCCTAAACCATACATATATACCGACTATAGCAATATGTAGCTTAAATGTGTTGTTTGAATCTAATATCCACTTTATGGGCAGAGGGTTTGGCAACTCTGGTCCACCACCAAAACCAAGAGAATGAAGTTGATCTATCATCCAAACATTAATGGGCGCATCCTCCCTTGAGAATGTGGTCATATGTTAACATATTCACACGAAATTTGACATAAAGGATTCCCTCTCTCCCGCCATTGCAGTTGAATTTCAAAGAAATCGGTTCAGATTTAGGCATAGCTCCCATATTTATTTTTGTTCGATTCTTAGTAATTGTGCCATAATTTGTTCTTCTCTTAACTGACCCCCATATACATTTTCGATCGATTTTTAGTAATTCTGCAATAATTTAACGGATCCTCATAAAATTTGACACAAGGGTTTCTCTTATGAATTTTTTGATCATTGGTGAATTTCATCAAAATCTGTTCAGATATAGATATAGCTCCCATGTATACGCATCTCCGGATTTTCACTTTCAGGGCCTTTGCTAATTAATCAACCGATCTTCTCAAAATCTTGCACAATGATTTCGTCTATGACTTCTTCAATATGTACGAATTTTAGTTATCTACATTCAGAATTATGTATCGAAGCTACCACTTGGGATACCACATTTTTAAAGATTCGCAGGTACTCCTGTGTCCATACCAATTTGAGGGTAAGAAGTGTTCTCCACTATCAAAGACCTTTTACTGCTGTTCTATTCGGTCCTGATCGGCCTTCATTTCATTATTTTTTTTTAATACCCTACACCATAGGATGGGGTATACCAATTTCGTCATTCTGTTTGTAACTATTCGAAATATTCGTCTATGACCCCATAATGTGTATAGATCGTCATGACATTTTAAGTCGATCTAGCCATATCCGTCTGTCTGTCTGTCGAAAGCACGCTTACTTTCCAAGGAGCAAAGGTAGCCACTTTGCAGGTTTGCACAAATATTTCATATTAGTGTAGGTCGGTTGGGATTGTAAATGGGACATATCGGTCCATGTTGTGATATAGCTGCCATATAAACCAATCTTGGATTTTGAATCTAGAAGACGCAATTCTTATTTATTTGGCTTAAATTTGCATGGCGTGTTTTGCTTTGACTTCCAGCAATTGTGTTAAGAATGGTTCAAATCAGTCTATAATCTGATATAACTGCCATATAAACCGATCTGTGGTATTGACTTCTAAAGCAACTAAAGGCGCAATTATTGTCCGATTAAGATGAAATTTTGGATGAGGGGTTGGTTATGCCTTTTAATAAATGTGGTAAGTATGGTTCAAATAGGTCCATAACCTGATATAGCTGCCATATAAACCGATCTGGGATCTTGACTTCTTGAGCCTTTAAAAGGCGCAATTACTATCCGATTTGGCCGAAATTTTTAACAACGGCATGTCCCATGAGCTTCAACATACGTGTCGAATATTGTATGAGTCGGTTTATAGGCTAATACAGCTCCCATATAAACTGATCTTTTTTTCAGCCCTCTAGGGTAGGACGGTGGAGGGGGATGGCCCTCTGACACGTTCTTTCATTTGAGTACAATATATTCTCGGTCATCCTACAAGACAGTTTGGCATTTGTTTTATTGGGAGGATAGGGTCGGTTTCC
Source organism: Stomoxys calcitrans (assembly GCF_963082655.1). NCBI lineage: Eukaryota > Metazoa > Arthropoda > Insecta > Diptera > Muscidae > Stomoxys > Stomoxys calcitrans. The sequence continues at coordinate 68,887,999 of NC_081552.1, read as the reverse complement.
CAGACGCTAAGACCCAAAAGACATTTTGTAACGTTGGACTTTCATGCCCGTATTGGGGGGTTTTGGGTTGGAGAGTAGACACCTTGTGCTAAATTCTTATAACGGATGCGTACTCAACTTCCAAACACCTTTCATTTGATACCCATATTGTCCCAATGGGTAAATATGTCCTGTTGAAGGGTTTTGGGTAGTGGGTAAGGGTTTGATAAGGGGGAGGGTCCGCCCTCCCATCAGATATTATGCACCATCTGTGAAAATTTCAAGAAAATCAGTTCAGTCGTTTCTGAGTCTATAAGGAACACACAAACATAGAAACAAACAAACAAAAACAAATTAATTTTTATATATTACTAGCTGACCCGGGCCCGCTCCGCTGCGCCTTCTTTTAATTTATATGGAACAAAAGTTTCCTTGGAATATTTATTTTCGACAGTTAAAAATTTTTAGTGAAATACCATGCTACGAAAATAGTATATCGCTTGACTAACAGTTTAACAATATATGTATGTAAGTGCGTTTATCTGAATCCCATATGATCTTTTTTGGTCTACGAATTTAAGTTTAGATGTAAGGTGTAAGATGTAGAGTAAAAAATATCAGCATCGTGCACTTCTCTCAAATACCATTTATTTAAACCCCATATTGCCATTGGCTTAAGAGGAGTTTACAGGATGAGAATTTTGGGAAAGGGGTGATGCCCTAAATACATGGTCCTACATTTGAATATCAAATTCGTATTCTTTACCTTTATTTGAGTCCCATATTGCGATGGTCACTAAAAAATTGCTGTGTGTGGGGTATTTTGGGAAAGGGTAGACCCCCAGAAAATTGGTTCCGAAAATGGGTATCAATTCTTACTCTACTCCCCCATACTTTTCATTTAGGCCCACATTGTCATGGTCGGTAAATATGCCCGATTTAGGGGTGTTTTGGGGATTGGAGTGGTCCCCCAAATACTAAGCCCGGAAAATATATCAGCAACGTGCTCTATTCTCATATATTAATATATCATTTATTTGAACCCCATATTGCCATATCCCTCAAAATTGGATATCAAATTCGTTTTCAAATCTCATTTAAACTCCTTATTGCAAAAGTCAGCAAATATGTCCGGTTTGGGGTATTGGCCTAAAAACTATAAATATTTAGTTCCACTCTCTTTACGACCCAAATTGTCTTGGTGAGCAAATACGCCCTATTTGGGGGTTGTTATGGTGGTGGGACATCCCCTAGATACGTGGTCTACTCCCAAATACCTTTAATTTGAGCCCCATATGACTATGGTCGTAAATTTGTCCCCTTTGGGGGAGGTGTTTGGAGAGAGGCTGCCCCCCAAACACTTGGTCCCATATTTGGATATCAGATTCTAATTCTGCATTCAAATACCTTTTATTTAAACCCCATATTCCCATGGTCAATAAATAAGTCCTGTTTGGGGGGTGTTTTGGGGAAGGGGTGGACCCCCAGAAACGTGGTCCCACATTTGGATATCCCATTCGTATTCAACTCGCAAATACCTTTCATTTGAGTCCCATATTGTCATGGTCGGTTAATATGTCCGATTTAGGGGTGTTTTGGGGGTTGAGGTGGTCCCCTAGCACGTGGTTCGACAAATGGATATCAGATACGTTTTCTTATCCTAAATACCTTTCATTTTAGTCCCATATTGTCGTGATTGGTGTAAACATATGTTTGGTAGGTTTTAGGGTGGGGCGGCCCCCTATGTACCCCATCCGAAATTTGGACACCAAATTTTTATTTTTAGGGTACTATATGAGAGCACACAAAATTTTGCCTAAATCGCATCACCATCTCCGAGATCAGGCGTTTCTGAAAATTAGGGTAACGGGAAGGGTCCAAACAAACAAACAATAATTATCGACCAATTTCTATTTTACCCGCAATAGAAACAAGTAAAAAGGCGTTAAGTTCGGCCGGGCCGAACTTTGGATACCCACCACCTCGGGAATATATGTAAACCACCTTTCATCAAAATTCGGTGGAAATTTCATACCTTATGTCCCATATCAGTTATATCAAAATATGTTCCGATTTGGACCAAATACTAAAAGTACACTAGCTATATCTAAAAATAAACCGATCTGAACCATATACGACACGGATGTCGAAAAGCCTAACATAAGTCACTGTGTCAAATTTCAGTGAAATCGGATTATAAATGCGCCTTTTATGGGGCCAAGACCTTAAATCGCGATATCGGTCTATATGGCAGCTATATTCAAATCTCGACCGATCTGGGCAAAATTGAAGAAGGACTTCGTAGAGCCTAACCAAACTCACTGTCTCAAATTTCAGCGACATCGGACAATAATTGCGTCTTTTATGGCCCCAAAACCTAAAACGTAGATATCGGTCAATATGGCAGCTATATCCAAATCTGAACCGATCTGTGCGATATTGCAGAAGTATGTCAAGGGGTTTAACTTAAATCACTGTCCCAAATTTCAGCAAGATTGGATAATTAATGTGGCTTTTATGGGACTTAGACCCTAAATCGGATGATCGGTCTATATGGCAGCTATATCCAAGTCTGGACCGATCTGAGCCAAATTCACGGAGGATGTCGAAGGGCCTAACACAACTCACTGTCCCAAATATCAGCGAAATCGGATAATAAATGTGGCTTTTATGGGACTTAAACCCTAAATCGGATGATCGGTCTATATGGCAGCTATATCCAAATCTGGACCGATCTGAGCCAAATTCACGGAGGATGTTGAAGGGCTTAACACAACTCACTGTCCCAAATTTCAGCAAAATCGGATAATAAGTGTGGCTTTTATGGGCCTAAGACCCTAAATTGGCATATCGGTCTATATGGCAGCTATATCCAAATCTGGACCGATCTGAGCCAAATTGACGGAGGATGTCGAAGGGCCTAACACAACTCACTGTCCCAAATTTCAGCAAAATCGGATAATAAATGTGGCTTTTATGGGCCTAAGACCCTAAATCGGCCGATCGGTCTATATGGGGGCTATATCAAGGTATAGTCCGATATAGCCCATCTTCGAACTTAACCTGCTTATGGACAAAAAAAGAGTCTGTGCAAAGTTTCAGCTCAATATCTCTATTTTTAAAGGCTGTAGCGTGATTTCAACAGACAGACGGACAGGCGGACAGACGGACAGACGGACGGACATGCCTAGATCGTCTTAGATTTTTACGCTGATCAAGAATATATATACTTTATAGGGTCGGAAATGGATATTTCGATGTGTTGCAAACGGAATGACAAAATGAATATACCCCCATCCTTCGGTGGTGGGTATAAAAATATTGGAAGAAATTATAGTAAGAAGGATTAGAGGATTTCTTACTAAATATAAAATTATAAATAAACGTCAATACAGATTTCAGAAAGGTAAAAACATAAACCAATTACTTGGTCATTTCTCAACGCACATAAACAAATGTCTAGATAAAAGAATGCATTGTTTAGTTGGTTTTATTGACTTCAGCAAAGCGTTTGACACACTATGTCATAAAAATATCATACGAATTCTTGAGAGAAATGGAATTCGAGGACAGTGTCTGGAATGGATAAAAGATTACCTGAATCGCAGAACCTATAAAGTAAAAGTTGAAAATAGCTTAAGCCAAGAGGTATGCTTAACATATGGGGTTCCCCAGGGATCAAAACTGGGACCTATATTGTTCCTGATATACGCCAATGAAATGCTGAAGCAACTGAATTCCAGCGAGACTTTCGCCTATGCCGGTGACACTGCCATTGTAGTGGCTCATGAGAAGCTTGAATCAGCAATTAATATAATTCAATCGGAGTTAAATATCATATCTAGATGGTGCCATGACAATGGACTGGTTATTAATGCAGCGAAAACTAAACTGATGCACATTAAATTACCCAGTGTGCCAAGCTGTGTGATAAATATAAAATTTCATAACTATGATTGCCTGCACAAAAACAAGTCAACTTCAGCACTCCTCGATGACAAATGCGATACTCTCATAGAATCTGTTAACACGTACAAGTACCTGGGAGTCATGGTAGACAGTAATTTCAGCTGGAAAATACACATTCAAAATTTAAACAAGAAGTTACGCAGTGCTGGATATGCCATTTTCCATCTTGGCAACTATGCTCCCCTAGATGTGACAAAACAAGCCTATTTTTCACTTGCTGAATCATACATCCGTCATGGAATCACTGCTTTTGGAAATACATCGCACTTCAAAATAATACAGAAAACATAAAACAGGCTACTTAAAATATTAATAAAAAGCAAACCGGTACACTCACAACCGCAGATTAACTTGCGAAACGCCAACCCTCATAACTCCATCAATCAAATATATACACACAATGTCGAAAACCACGATATTAAAGAAATTGCAAAAACACATAACATCTTGACTGAAAAAAATATATACAAAACCACCATAATAAATGAATTCTACGACGACTCATCCCTATTGCCAATAAATCATCAGTACAACACAAGAAGACGCGCAGTAGGAAGATACAATGTACCCAGATTCAACAAAAAATATGGGAAAAATACAATAGATATACAATTGCCTTCTATATTAAATGCGATACAGCCTCATGTCCTCCGTTTACAAAATAGATTTAAAAGGAAAAATGAAATTAAGAAATTCTTTATTAACTCGCAATGAAGCGAATAAACTAAATTGTTTAAATTCCTTTGTAAAAGATTACCTTATAATACTTTGTTATCCATTGTTATCTAATTTGTAATGTTTAATCATGTATTTAATTTAGTACTACGAATTTTACACTTTTACATTGTATATCCTTCCTAACAAGCCTAAGGCTTCGCGAGGCACAAATTGTAATGAATTCTCATCAAAATAAAAATTATTTACATTACATTAAAAAAAAAAACAAACAAACAAACAAACAAACTGCGCCTCCTTTTACTTTATATGGAACAAAAGTTTCCTTGGAATATTTATTTTCGACAATTAAAGATCTTTCAGTGAAATACCATGCTAACTTGACTATCAGTTTAACAATATAAGTGCCTTTATCTGAATCCCATATGATCTTTATTGGTCTACGAAATTAAGTTTGGATGTAAGGTGTACTCCATTCTTAAAATACTTCATTTCAGCCCGATATTCTCATGATGTCTGATTTAGTGGTGTTTTCGGGGGAGATACTCGGCCATGAAAAAATACCAGATACTCGGCCATGAAAAAATACCAGATACTCGGCCATGAAAAAATATCAGCATCGTGCTCTTCTCTCAAATACCATTTATTTAAACCCCATATTACCATTGGCTTAAGAGAAGTTTACTGGATGAGGCGTCGCCCAAACACATGGCCCCAAAATAAGTTATCAAATTCGTTTTCTTATCTCAAAAATTGCTGTTTGTGGAGTATTTTGGGAAAGGGGTAGACCCCCAGAAAGTTGGTACCGAAAATGGGTATCAATTCTTGCTCTAACCCCCAAAACTTTTCATTTAAGCTCCATATTGACATGGTCGGTAAATATGCCCGATTAAGGGTTTTTTTACCCCACATTGCCATTGCCGTCAAAATTGGATAACAAATTCGTTTTCAAATCTCATTTAAACGACTTGTTGCAAAAGTCAGCAAATATGTCCGGTTCGGGGTATTAGCCCTAAAAACTATGAATATTTAGTTCCACTCACTTTAAGACCCAAATTGTATTGGTGATCATTTACGTCCTATTTGGGGGTTGTTATGGTGGTGGGACGTCCGCTAGACAGTTGGCCCATAATGTTATTATCAGATACGTGGTCTACTCCCACATACCTTTAATTTGAGCCCCATATTTTCATACTCGGCAAACATGACCGGCTTGGGGGGTGTTTTACGGGATGGGCTGCCACTCAGTGAGTTGGCCTTGAAAATATATAGCGGATTCGTGTTCCACTTTAAAAAAACTCTTATTTGATAATACTTCCTATTTGGGTGGTGCTGTGGGGGTTGGTTGGCCCTATAGACACTTTTACCGAATATTGATATCAAAGTCGTGCTTTACTCTCAAAGACCTTTCATTTGAGTCCCATATTGCTATGGTCGTGAGAGAAGCGACCCCCAAAACACTTGGTCCCATATTTGGATATCAGATTCGTATTCTACACTCAAATACCTTGTATTTAAGCCATGGTCAGTAAATAAGTCCTGTTTGGGGGGTGTTTTGGGGAAGGGGTGGACCCCCAAAAACGAGGTACCACATTTGGATATCACATTCGTATTCTACTCTCAAATACCTTTCATTTGAGTCCCATATTGCCCTGGTCGGTAAATATGTCCGATTTAGGGGTGTTTTGGGGCTTGGAGTGGTCCCCTTAGCACTTGGTCCGACAATTCGATATCAGATACGTTTTTTTATCCTAAATACTTTTCATTTCAGTCCCATATTGTCGTGATTGGCCTAATATATGTTTGGTCCGAAATTTGGATACCAATTTTTAATTTTTTAGGGTACTATATGAAAGCACACAAAATTTCGCTTAAATCGCATCACCCATCTCCGAGATCTGGCGTTTCTGAAAATTAGGGTAAGGGGGAGGGTCCGCCCCCCTTCAGATATCAAAAAATGTAGTACCATATTTTCACCACGGGGTCATTATGCACCATCTGTGAAAATTTCAAGAAAATCGGTTCAGCCGTTTCTGAGTCTATAAGGAACACACAAACATACAAACAAATACAAATTGATTTTTATATATAAGATTCCTTAATTTCTCATCGCATGTAATTCAACATTTGTATGATCCATAATTGGCTTTGACGTAGAAGAATTGCCATCTGCATTCAACTTGCGACATTCTTTTATCCAATGGCCTTTTTATACCCTCCATCATAGGATGGGGTTATACTAATTTCGTCATTCTGTTTGTAACACCTCAAAATATGCGTCTGCGACCCCATAAGGTTAATATATTCTTGATCGTCATTTCATTTTAAATCGATCTAGCCATGTTCGTCCGTCCGTCTGTCTGTCGAAAGCACGCTAACTTTCGGAATAGTAAAGCTAGCCGCTTGAAATTTTGCATAAATACTTTTTATTAGTGTAGTTCGGTTGGGAATGTAAATGGGCAAAATCCGTAAATGTTTTGATATAGCTGCCATATAAACCGATCTTGGGTCTTGACTTTTTGAGCCTCTAGGGGGCGATTTGACTGAAATTTTGCACGTAGTATTTTGGCATCACTTCCAACAAATGTGTTAAGTATGATTCAAATCGGTCCATAATCTGGTATAACTGTCATATAAACCGATCTTGGACCTTGACTTTTTGAGCTAATAGAGCTAGAAGTTCTCATCCGATTTGGCTGAAATTTTGCATGCGATGTTTTGCTATGCCTTCCAATAACTGTGCTAAGTATGGCGGTAAGTAATCGGTACATAACCTGATATAGCTGCCATATAAACCGGTTTGGGATCTTGACTTCTTGAGCCTCTAGAGGGCGCAATTCTCATCCGATTTGGCAGAAATTATGTACAACGGCTTCTCTCATGACCTTCAACATACGTGTCTAAAACGGGCTGAATCGTTCT